>NW_027280344.1:0-107361 GCF_046629955.1 Centroberyx affinis | reverse complement strand
CATCTGAACCCGCCGTGCTGCAGGTTAACTCTTCTTCTGTGGTGCCGCTGACAGATTTACGGGCGCGTCTGTCTGAGCGAATCAACCCGCGCCGTCAGATGTTTCAGGAGCTCCGCTAATCTGCTGTTATGACAGGAGGGGGGGGGGTGCAAGGTCACGCGCCTGGGTGTAGGATGTGTGGGATGGAGAGGGGAGGGGGTGGGGGGTGTTTGCAGGGGTCGCGGCCCGGTGGCGGCCTTGATCTCCGACCCGGAGACGCGCGTCATTACGCACAGGCGCGTCCAGCTGCTGAACCCGGTCAAGGTGCGGAGAGCGTTTAAAAGCAAACCTGCTCCGGTAAATAAAGTGAGTGAGTGAGAGAGAGAGAGAGAGACAGCTGCTGACTGACGACATGTTTTTATTCGGTTGACGCGGTAAATCACTGACGGCGGTCATCAAATCTCCATCCTGAAGGAAGTTTGTCCTGAACGCGGCGGTGTGTTTTCACTGCGGCTTCATCAGGTAGGAAGAAGTTCCAGAATCACACGTCACATGCCAAACCCGCTCATATCAATACATTTAATTTCAGCGAACAAGTGCAGCAATGACTGACTGAGAAGTTCTTCTTCTGTGGTGGATGTGCTGAATTATTAGGGAACTTTGGACCTTTTGGTTATGGATCCAAAATAGCTTTCTGTCATTTCTACTTGATCTTTGCTCTTCATTCTAATGATAATAATGGCAGATAATCTACCGGATCAGATCTGATCCTCCCTCACGCGTGACGCGCACACGCCGTTTTCCGGTAATTAGTCTGCTGAGCGGCCATGTTGCTGCTCCGCGTTCATGTCCATCTGAATAAATATAGAATACCAAAAACATGAAGGCATTTCCCATTTATTCTATTTTATTTTATATTATTATTTTTTTCTTATTTACTTTTATTTAGGCTACTGATTGCTAGTAAGTTTGGTCTTTTGTCAATTCTTTTATATTTACTTTATGACAAATCATGGCATTGAGTTTTGCTCCTTTAACACAGTGACTAATTTCACTAAACAAATTTTCACATGTGAGCCAAAAGTATCAAAAATAATAATATTCTCTTGGTTATGACACCTGATATTTGCCCACCGGTGGCCGACAGCGTCCCAACAAAAAGCGCATTAATTTCCAGCTCAGTTAATCTCTGTTCTCCCTGAGGAGCCGCCAGGACGCGCATCACTCACCCGCCTGGCAGGGAGCAGGGAGCGCGCATCTCCGTCCCGCTGCTGCGTCCCGCGCTTCATCCCCAGACTGATAGTTTGGTTTGATGTTTGGACAGAAAATGTGTTTTACTGGATCATCCGGACTCAGCGAGACAAAACAAACCAGAGCACCGAATAAAGAGGCGGTCAGGCTGTGAAGAGAGTGGGTATCAGTTACAGTCAGTGACGTATTGTGAATGAAAAGCAGGCTGAACTCTGACCTCCAGGCTGTCATCATCACGAGGCAAACGACCACTAAAAAGAACAAAAAATCTCATTCTATTTTCAGGAAAGCATTCATTTCTGCTTTGCTCCCTTTAAAACTCCATATTCTCATATCAGTTCCATCAGTCTGATATTACTGTCTATCATGTACATTATATATTTTATATCATAAAGCTTCATATCAGCCTAAAAAGGGGGATAAATTAAGTTTAAGTGGGTTTATCCTCCATTACATCCCTGTTTAGACTTCCTTCTCCAAACAAATCCTCATACAATATTTATGGCCTTGCTGCATCTGGCCTTCAGAATCAATTCATATAAGAAATACATTTTGTTGACTAATTTATATACACATATATTGTATGTATATACTACATTCGGCGAATAATAGATCTGCAGAGAATTTGTTATTATTGATAATTGAAGAGTTTATGTGTGGTTTGGGTTCCACTCGGCCTGCAGGCCTGCAGCAGGAAAATCAATACAAATCAAATATTTTAAAACTCATTTCAAACCCTGATATAAACAGTATGCACCATTCCACCAAGCATATTTAGACTGTGTTCATGGGTTGAATTCATACCATAATTCTATCAGTTTACCGGCACTAATCCTGCCGCAAAAGACAAATGACATTCGGCAAAATTGAAAGATAAATGGAGACAATCCAGGCCGTAACATCTGGTCACGTTTCAGCTTTTAATTCACACTATATCATTTTACTCGATACGTCAGGGAATGTTAGTTACTTTTGCACATTTTTTTTTTATAAATAAATTAGCAGCGTCATTTTGTGTAAAAGAAGAAGAAGAAGAAAAATAAAAACAACTTAAATTCAAGCAACAGTTTTACCTAAAGACCGCAGAGGAAGAAAAGCTGCTCAGTTCAGTTTCCTCCAGAGAAATCAAACAGAATCAAGTTGTTCAGTCGCACAGAAGCTTACAGATATTTAATAAAATATCAAATGATTGTAAAATAAGTGTGATGACGCCGTTATAGTGAGCTGTACAGTCGGTTTGGTCCCGTGTTGGATATTTACAGAGTGATGAATGGCGGCATCACTTCCTCTCTCCTCCTCCCGGCGGCGGGAAACGTGACGCGTCACTTCTGCCGCGCGCCTTTACGCACAGCTTTTGGTGTCTCTCCAAAAAGGATTAATAATACTGCGGTCTGGTGCGCTGCGAGGAAATGTCCGTGTGAACAAGTCATCCAGTCTCCCGTCGAGTCTTAAAAATCTGTTTTTTCTTCAAACAAATGGGGAAATCTGTCAGTATGAGCGAGATGATTCCACTTTTTCTATCCAAATGCATTTTGTTTCAACAATTTTCTTGATTTAAGTGCCAAGTTTCTGCCTTTTTTGTCTCGTTCCAACATGTTGACACTTGTTTCTACAAAATTCCTGAAACAAGTGAAAATGCATTGGGAACAAGATCAATTATCTCACTTCAGTGGCAGATTTGTTTCACTTTGTTACCAGAAAACTAAAATGGTATCTAAACAAAACTAGATTAAATCATTTGTTAAGGTGGATGTTCACTGCAAAATACCAATTTTACCAAGTAATTTAAAGTTTAAAAGTGAGTCTTAAAATCGGATATTTCTTAAGACAAATGAGGAAAAAGTGAAATCACTGATTTGCCTTTTGTTTTAAGAACAATAAGATTTGATGACTCAATTCTGGATGAAACAAGTCGTTAATGTGGCTTTGTTGTTTAAGTGCAGAGCAGAAACATCCATCTTTTCAAGTCATTTCATCTCAGATTCAGTCTTGGAATTTGACTGAAGTGAACAAATCTGACAGTTCAGATGAAACAATCACATTTGTCTCCAATGTAAATCAATAGGCTACTAAATACAAACAGAAAAAGAAAACAGGATTAAATGACTTGTTAAGATGATTTTTTTTTACTCCATCTTACCAAGTCATTTCTTTATTCCTAAAACAAGTGGAACCATCTGCCGGCACAGCAGAGATTTTCCCAGTCAGATCAATAGTAAATAATAAAAAACATCGTTGGATTAAATGACTTGTTAAACGGATCATTATTTCGCAGCGTGGAGTCTTTTTGCTCTCTTCTTCTTCTACGGTCTGGCCTGCTCCAGCTGCTGGTGCTGACTCCTTATTGCGAAGCGGCTCACGTGCACCGGGATGGGAACCACGATTTTGGGGTTCCGGGACGGTTCCCCGGTTTTGTTGTTGACGTTGCCGGCCTTGACCCGTTTCCACTTGGCCCGCCGGTTCTGGAACCAGATCTTCACCTGGACCTCGCTCAGCTTCAGCGCATGCGCGATCTGGGAGCGTTCGGTTAGCGAGAGGTATTTCTTACAGTGAAACTCCTTCTCCAGCTCCAGCAGCTGCTCGCTGGTGAAGGCCGTCCGCCGCCGCCGGTTCTTGCCGCCCGTCCCGGTGCCGCCCGCCCCGCCGCCGCCCGCCCCGGAGCCGTGCGGGCCGTCGTCCATCCCGCCGCCGCCCTCCCCGTCCTCCTTGGGACACATGGAGGTCAGGTTGTCGTCCGAGCTGTAGTCCAAGTCACTGTCCATGGAGTAACTCTCGTCTTTCCTGGCGCACTCGTCCTCCTTGGAGTCTTCTTTACTGTGCGCTCTGCCTGGAGGGGGACAGGGAGAGGTCAGAATAATACTGATAAACACTAATAAACGGCTTTATTTATATCAGAAAATACAGTTTACAAAGTGCAATAACAACCAAATAAAAGGAAATACCACGCGCATGAAATACTCAAATTAAATCAAGTAAGAAAATCAATATAGTATTAGAAATAATAGGATAAAATACGTCACATATGCAAGTAAAAACTAAAAATAGGGTTGAAGAAGTGATTTAAAAAAACAATACAGAACGGAACTGATTTATTTGGCCTATTAGTCCTTATTTACCTAAAACGGAGAAAAGGGCGGAATGTGACAGTGAGAGAGAGAGAGAGAGAGAAGGAGGGGGGGGGGGGGGGGTCATGTCAATATTCATCAGGTTTGTATTTTGATCCAGACACTGAACAGATCATCGCGGAAAGCAGCGCAAAAGGCAAAGTTTCTTTTCTTTTTACGCGTAATTACGCACGGACCGTCCCGTCTTTCTTTCTGTCTTTCTGTCTTTCTTTCTTTCTTTCTTTCTTTCTTTCTTTCTTTCAGTTTGGCCTGCAGCGAACATGTGGGACGCTTCTGTTCCTCAGAGGATCAGAGTGTGAAACTGAGCTGCGGTCAAAATAACTGGAGATACAGTTAACAGATTTAAGGCCAAACAGCGAGTCTGCAGGAGCGAAAAACCACCAAGAGTTTCACAAAGAGACTGAATTTCTGATGACAAGTGGAGGAATGATTGATGACTGATGAGATATTCATATTCGGTCAGTGTGATCAATTATTAGACAGATCAACAATCTATCAGTTCAGAGGGAATTTTGGTCCTGATGGGATTTTTTTATTTTATTTTACATCCAAATAGATTTCTGACAATTTTTGCTTCATCTGTTTCATCTTTCCTCTTTATCATAATGATAAAAACTACAAGATCAAATTCGCCTAAGTGATGATCTGACATTTCACTAAACTGCAGTGATGAAGGAGTCTCAACATCTTAATCATCCAAACATGTCCGACACGACACGGAGGATTCTGATCCCGGTTTTATCCGCTCAAACAGCTGATTTACCGATTATTAAAATGAGCGGAGCCATCGATTACTCTCCGCCTCAGGCGCTCCTCCAGAAAAAAAAAATCTTGATGTGAGCTTTTTATGAAGCTATTTATGAGCATAATTTCAATGATTTTTTCACCACAAAATTGCCACCTGCGTTTCAGAATCGGACATTTGCAGCCAGAGGAAAGAAAAAACATTTAACTGAGTTTAGATAAAGGTGAAATAGAGAGAACAAACTGAAACATATTTTATTGCTTCTGTCTTTTTTCCTTGCAAAGAAAGTCTGTATTTAACAGCAGTGGAATAAAATGTATGGATTGTCATGCAAAAGGCTTAATGATATCACATACAAGTGGCACTTTAACCCTGACATGAGCAGAAATATCCTTCTTAGCAAGTCATTTAATTTGATATTAAGTCTTTAAATATAATTTTGTTTAATTTTAAAACAAGTGAACACAATCTGCCAGTGGAGAGAGAGAGAGAATTTCACTTGTTTCCAATTCAAATCAACAGTAATTTTCTTAAATCAAGTGTCATTTTCTTCTGATCTTCCTTATTTCAAGATATTTACACTTATTTATACAGAAAATGAGTATACAAATATAAAAAAACAAAGTGGAATTGTCCCACCTGATTGGCAGATTTTCCCACTTGTTTTAAGAAAAAAAGAGTTTAATGCAGAACATGAGACTGAACGACTTGTCGAGATGGAGATATTTTGCAGCCGAGCTAAGTGTCCAACATGTCTGTTTGTTTTGTTAATGACACACAAAAGGCTTAACGACTTCACATACAAATGACACTTTAACCTGACAGACACAAATCCATCTGAACAAATCATTATCAAGTCTTCCTGAAATGAAACTGTATTGGAAACAAGTGGAATCAAATCAAATCAAATCAAATCACTGGCAGAATGTTTCACTTATTTTAAGAAAACTAAGATTTTCAGACTGGATTTCAGACTAAATGGCTTGTAAAGAAGATTATTTTTGCAGTATAAGGCATGGATATTTTTTTTTGAAAAGCTAACGTCATGCAAAAGGTTTACATTCAAATGACCCAAATCCAAATGACACTTCAGCCCTGTCTCTGGCTCTGGAGGATACAGAAAGTCTCATCCTACCTGTGGCGGACTGCACCGACGTGTCGGACTCGTGGAAAGCCTGCAGCGCGGACTCTTTCTGCAGGAAACTCTTCCCGTCCTCCGCGTCCAGGCGGATATCCTGAGTTTTGTCGAAGACGGCGTGCAGAGCCTGCGAGCCGAACTTCCTGGCCGCCTCCTGGTGCTGCTGGGACGGAGAGAAGCCGCCGGGCAGCGACGCCATGAGCGTGGAGGTGAGCGCCATTCCCTGCGTCAAACCCTGCGTCAAACCCTGCGCCAGGCTGGAGCAGAAGCCGCTCTGCAGGCTGGGGATCTGGTGATGCGGGTGGTGGCCGGTCGGCAGAGCCTGCTGCAGCGCCGGGGGCGGCGGCGGCGGCGGCTGGAGCACCACTGACCGGTACGGCATGAACATGGGGTAGCCGGTGTAGACGAAGTGTCCCGGGCTGGGCTGCGGTGGCCCCCCGATCAGAGAGTCGATGCTGAAGGCGGTGGTGCTTCCGAGTGGCCGCTGCATCACCATGAAGGACGGGCTGAACGCTGCACTCATATGAACAACCCGCCGGAGCTCGCTGGACACGCCGGGAGGAGAAGCAGTTCAGCGGGCTGCGAGGGAGGGACGGGCGACCCCCCCGTGAACGAGACCGGCCCGGGGCGTCGCAGCGTGGCTGAGGAATCGGCAACCGGAGCTTAGAGAAGCGATAATCCGATTAAATAAAAGCATTCCATCAGCGACACTTCGAGGTAGTGAAAGTCAAGAAAAGAAGAAAAAGAAAAATCACCACTTTTCCTCCTCCTGTTTTTGTCAAATTCAACCCAAAGCCGCCGCTCCTTCTTGGGTTTTACGCGTCGGCGGGGCTCCGGTGACGCGCCGTGCGCACTTTGGAGAGCCGAGGTGTCCCGGCGCGGTCACCGGCTCAAGCCTCCAGACAGCGGCAGCTCGCTTCGACTCGACCCGACACCGATACCGGAGCAGCGGAGACTCTTCTTCTCTCACCCGCGGAGAGAGAGCAAATGCTTCCTGGCCGCTCAGCGCGCGTCCGAGATGTTTGGCAATGGATTTAAATTGCGCTCCTCTCCGTTTAATTGCGTTGCCTTCTCCGCGCGAGCACCGCCCCCCTCGCCGCGCACTGGCCGCTCATTGGTCGCCGAGATGACGTGACAGCTCGCCTTTGGTCTCGTGGATGAATGCCAATTACACAAATTGGGACCACAGGCCATTTAGAAATGTGAAAACACATCATTGTAAATAATAAGCTATATATATTCTGTAAATAATAGGTCTATGAACCCTCCTCCCTCTTCCTCAGTCAGTGTGTGTGTGTGTGTGTGTGTGTGTGTGTGTGTGTGTGTGTGTGTGTGTGTGTGTGTGTGTCTCATTCTATCTGTCTGTACTATTTCCTCTGTCTGTCTACAGCTACATTATCTAAAATATTTTCTGCTTTTCTGTCTATACACCTCTTTTTAATTTGGTGAAGTCACATCTTTAATCTCAACCAAATACTAATTTAACAACAATTCTGAACAATTCTCCAACCTGCTATTACACCCAATCACATCATTCCTACCACTTAACTTTAAGTTAAATTGATTTCTTGACCCTGCAAACTTCCCCTTAGGATTTGGAATCAAGTCTCTATCTCAATTAGTTTCATAGTTATGGCTAAAAATGATAATTGTCTAAGGGCAGAAATCCCAGATCTGCATCAACACCAAAATCTAATCAATTGTTCCAAATTGACCCAAAGACGATCTGTCCACCGAACTTCCTGGAAATCCGCTCTGAAGTTTTCCACCCTCTTTGGTGGATGTAATAACTGTAAATATTACATTACCCTGCATTTACATTTCAAACATGAGAAAAAGCTCTAACTTCTACTTCCATCGCCAACATCACAGTCTGTTTTTCATCCCAAATCAACAAAATGACTTAACTGACACTTTGGTTTGAACAGCACTTTTTCCAACAGACCCCATTTTCATACCAGGAGACCCAATATGGGGCCCCCGACCCCCAGGTTGAGTCAGGGTCTCCACACTTCACTTCCAGACAGTTCTACACTTTCACACCTGGGAGTACAGCCAGGCTCTACCGGGCTTCTGGTTGTTATGGTGCGTTCAAGACAGCTGGGAAACTTCCTACTTCTGAATAGGAAAAATCCATTTGGACGACCTCTGACTCGTAATTCTCAGTTGGAGACTTGGGACTTTTCTCTGACTCATGTAGTTCTGTGATGTCATGTTGTTGATACAGTTTGAGTTTCTCTTTTCTTTTGTCTGTTCAGTCATGGTGGCTATCGCTGCTCATGCTAACTACCCAGTTCTTCTTCTACTGTTGATTCCAAACAAACCGGAAGTGTAAAACGCATCAGGATTTTTCCCAGGAAAGAGCCAGCAGACACTGGCTGTTCAGAACAGACAGTGGAGAAGATTTATGAACTGGATATAGGTTGGATCACTACTGTGTTATATCAGTCAGGTAGAGAAGAACAGAACAGACATTTATTTATATGAAAATGTCACAGATTATTGCTTTAATCTTTCATTCATGACTACAGTGGATTTAACAGGTGAAATCAACAGGGATCACAGCTTGTATCTGGATTCACTTGGTCTCTGTTTCACTGAATCAACCTCCTGACTGAGAGTCTTATTTTGTACTTTCAGCACATATCAAATTATCTTTGTTGATTATTGATGATTACGTCCATAATTTAATAGCAGATCAATGTTAGGCCATCATATAATCCAAAATGACAACAGATTTACTGAATTTGTGTTTCATTTTCAACACATTTTAATAACAGCACATACTGACAGCAGATGAAGAGTTTCATTCCAAATTGAGAGATTCACCTTTTGAAAAATGTGACTTCTACTCTGACAAAATGATTTCTGTCATGAAAGAAAAACTCTCTAGTGAATATCACTGACATCTTTTAGATCAGTGATTCTCAACCTTTTTCATATCATGGACCCCTAGTTTAGTCCACATTAAGGCCACGGACCCCCATTTGATGAGATTTTGTCTCTCGAACCCAAATCTGAGAATATTTTTATTGTTAGATATGATTTTGTCCAGAATCCCATGACTATCTGTATTGTAGGTAGAGAGATAACAGAGAAACTATGATCAGAACAGTCATTCTTCTACATTCTCTAATTGTGTTAACTTCTTGTAAATGAAATAATGCTGAAGTTTAACAATTCATCACTTTGCTGGGGACCCCCTGGAACCCCCTCAAGGACCCCTGGTGGTCCCCGGACCCCACGTTGAGAACCACTGTTTTAGATGATGTCATCGTCCACGTTTTACTAAAATACTGAGCAGTGAACATCAGGTGACATTTTTTCCAGAATCGATATTTAGCATTTTGGAATGAAATCCTTAAGATGTTTTTTTTTATCATTTGTTGTGTTGGAAAGTAACAAACCAGACATGAATATGTAATGAATTACATTTTGTTTCCTTTTTCTTTTCCTTGTCTTCTATTTGTCTGAATGGCTTTTCGCTGACCTTGTACTGCTCTTCCAGGGTTTTTTGAATAATTCTGGATTACAGTTTGCACCTTAAGGTTTGAGGCAAGAAAAGCTTTTCAAAAAACATCAATAGTAGCAAATGTCCAAAATCCTTTGCTTTTTCTTTAGTGCTGAATAATTAATAAATTTTATGAGTAAATTTGATTCTATGGAAGCTGTTTGCAGCTAGAAAAAAATCCAGTTTCACCCACCTGCCACTCTGTTTGTCTCCCAAGCTTATTCCTTTGATATGTGATGGATGAAAATGAGTCTTAAGCATTTCCAAGTGATTATTCTACAATCCAGTTCCCCCCCAAAACTACATCACAGTGCTTTAAATAACAATATTTGTTGGTGGCTTAATGAATCCAGTAATAGCTTTCTCATTAATTAATTAATCTGAGTCTATTCAGTGCCACCGGCGTTCCAGCATCGCAGCATCAGAACACAGAATAATAATAATAATAATAATAATAATAATAATAATATGTAGCGGGGGGAAGCGGGAGGTGACCTCTGACCCCAGGGTCCTCAGATCTGCTCCCCCCCTGGGCCAAGTCAAGGGCATGCATGGACGCCCCCCCCCCCCCCCCCCCCATCTACCCCCCTCCCTCCCTCCAGGGTCACTGGGACACGATCTCATTAAAGGCGGCCCGATCCGCAACTGCAATGCAGACATTAAATAGCAGTATTTTTCAATTAGGGCTGACAAATTCAATCAAAATTCCATAGATTAGGATGAAATGAGGCATGGGTCATTTACAAGGGAATTTAATTGCACGGCCATTAGACAAATAGTACAGCAGTCTCTGTCTCATTATCAATCATGTGGGGGCATCAATAGTAAAAGGTTGTAAGGGAAGGGGGGGGGGGGGGTTGTGTGTGTGTGGGGTGTGTGTGTGTGTGTGTGAGTGTGTGTCCGCGCACACTACCCCCCCCCCCCTCCCCCCACCCCCCGTCCCACACACCGCGCCGCTGCCACCACTGCAGCAGCAGCGGCTAATAAATACCCTCTTTTGTACTTATAAATTATCCAGTTTAATTAACAACATGGATTATGATTGGACTATGATTTAATTAAACCTTTCCTGCATGCAAGCCGAGCGCGATCATTCATTACGGCCGGGGCGAGGAGGGAGGGGGGGTGGGGGTGGGTAGGGGGGAGGGGGGGTGGAGGAGGAGGAGGGGGGGGAGGGGGGGGGTGTAGTGTAACACCGCACTAAATGAAGCGGGTTCCTGCTTACTTGATCAGACCATCAGATTACTGCAACAAGCGGGCGATAATAGGCCTCAAAATGGCTGTTGGAGCGTTTACGGAGGAGGATACAACGCAAAATAAAACAGGAAGAAGAAGAATGACACACACACACACACATCCCCAACATCCCCCCCCCCCCTCCATCCACCCCAACCCCTAGCATTTAAATCTATGGGGTAAATGGAACATTCAGTGTGAGTTTACTGATGTTATTACGGCGTGTTGTAAGTAGAGGGGATGTGGCGGGAAGCAATTACAGCAGCGGACGCTCCGGCTGCCGGCCAGCAGCCGAGACGGGAGGGGGGGGGGGATGGGGGGATGGGGAGGGGGGGGAGACGGATTGAGGAACGGAACGTCGCCCCGAGCGGAACGCCGTTCAACATTACTCAAGTCGGCGTGGCGGTATCAACCTTTTCATCAGCCTCTAAATGCCAGGCCACATTTACTCTGTTCGCTACCAAACCCAAACCCCTCCACCCCCTCCATCCCTCCACCCCCCCCCCACCCCCCTCCTCATTCCTTTTATGAAAACACAAGCCGTTGTTTGACTCTGATAGAAGGAAATGGCGAGGCCGGAGCGAGTCAAATTGTGGGGGGGAAACAAAAAAAACACCTTTTCTCACACGCTCTTCGTGCTTCTGTCCTGGAAATGAGTCTTTAAATGCAAATAATGTCCACGAAAACATCCACGAAATGCGTTTCCCCGTCACAAAAGAACGACATGAAGGAGATGTGTGAAAGTATCCATCCATGATCTTAACATTCACGCTTCTTGTGCTCCTCATAACGGCCGCCTGCCTGAAAATGGCGGTAACTGTAGTGGCGCTGCAGGAAAATTCGGCTCTCCAACGTCCTCCGACAAGAAAAAACCCAGTGGAAATCGTAAAGTCCAGCTGTTTGTTCAGCCAGTCCTGGACCAGTCCTTCCAACTCCAACAGGGTTGAAAGGATTCAAATCCCAACTCAGAAGTTGCAAAGAAGTTTCCTTCTGTGAGTGAAGTTTTCATTTTCAGCAAATGTTTTTCTTTTTTAACCAAGACCTAACGCTAACCAAAGTTATTTTAGCGGCTAAACTGAAGTGTTAGCGAACCTTTTTATGTGACAAACAGGTAAAAATGTCCAGTCCAGTTCCTGCTGTTGTCACATCATCCTTTACAGGTGGAGGAAAGTAATCTTCATATAGTTTGTGTCCACAACAAGAAATCTGCATTTCAGAGTTTCACTCATTTCCCTAAAGTTTGTGTTTCCTGCAGATAATTCTTTCTTGAATGTTAATCAGCAGAACCAAGTCTTTAAAGTGTGACACAAACTTCCCTCTCAAGCTGCCAAACTACTATTCCTCGTCCATTTTCACAGCTGAAAACACATTAGTACGGTGGCCCAGAGAGCTCAACGCACTGCAACTTAAGAAAACACATGCAAATAGACAAAACACAAGCAAATTAAGAAAACATCTTCCCCCTGGAAACAGATCCGTTGTCTGTGCTACTTGCAGCGCGTTTGTCTATTTGGCTGTGTTGTGTGTATTTGGTTGTGTTGTGTGTATTTGGTTGTGTTGTGTGTATTTGGTTGTGTTGTGTGTATTTGGTTGTGTTGTGTGTATTTGGTTGTGTTGTGTGTATTTGGTTGTGTTGTTGTGTATTTGGTTGTGTTGTGTGTATTTGCAGCGCATGTGTTGTCAAATTGATGAAGATGTTTTCTTAATTTGCTTGTGTTTTGTCTATTTGCATGTGTTTTCTTAAGTTGCAGCGCGTTGAGCTCTCTGGGCCACCGTACATTAGGGTTCAGCTGATGCGACGTCTTTAAGGCCGACACCGATACGGATCTTATTGTACTGAAGCTGCCGATAGACAATATTTTGTAACAATATGCCTTTAAATTTGATCATTTTCATGCCACAAAATGTATGTAAAAGTATTCAGTGTTTCCCCACAGAGTTTTCTTCTTATCAGGGTGGAAAAGCCTCTGAAGCAGCATGTGGACCACCATGGGACACTAAAACTCTCCACTGAAACCACTGACACTCATCACACCTGGAGAAACTCTGGGACACATTAACTGCCTTTATTGAAGAAAATGTGCAAAAGATAAATTCTCTTGGCACGTTTTACAGTTTTTCTGTAGCTGTGGTCAGGGAGGAACCTCGGTATCGGAGGTGAACGACACTGACTTGCCGATATCCGATATCTATCAAAAAGACAATATTGGCAAACTGATATATCGGTCTAAAAGACAGCAAAGCTTGAATTTTAAACAACAATTCCTCTTGTAAATGAGGCACAAATGCAGCCGTAGTTCAAGATTCACGCGCTAAAAAGCGAGACTAACATGTTCCTCTTTTGTCCCAAAGCTCAGATCAATTAACATTTAGAGCGCCGATTGGATTTTTGATTATCAAAGCCGAAAGGGATGCGATCGATCGGCCGCTGGGGGTTGCCCCTGACGATGGCTGATCCAATGAGGAGGGAGGCCTGATGGGGATTGAGTCTCTCAAGTATCTCCGGCAGTACCAGGCTGAGTATTGATTGTCACACTGCAGAAAATCTCCATCTTAACTAGTAATTTAATGTCTGTATTGAGTCCTGAATCTTATTTTTCTGAACACAAGTGAAAAAATCTTCCAGTGGACTCAGATAATTTCTCTTATTTCTGTGCAATTCAGCTTGTTTGTATTGAATCAATTGAAATGACCTCACTGGTATCATTCACTGGTAGATTAAATAAGAGATGAAATAATTGAAAATAGATGTTTTGTGTGTTTTGTGTGTGTGACCTCTTCCTCCCCTGGCTCTTTAAGCAGATAAACATGGATGGAGCAGCAGCAGGAGAAACAGTCAGTTCACCTGTAAGAGCCACTGAGGAGAGAGATGAGCAGGTGAGGAGAGCCGATCAGCTGAGGTATTGATCCAGCTGATTGTTTCAGGACTGAGACACTGCTCTCTCTCCATCTCTCTCTCTCTCTCTATATATATAAATGTATTGTATGTATCATTCTACACCCTTTTCTTTCCATCTCACTGTCTCTCTCTCTCTCACTTTCTCTCTCCCCTCTCTTAACTCTTCCTTAAACTTTCATATATGTATATATATTACTAATATGTATACAGTGTTGGAGTGCAACATGTAATGTGCGCACAGTAATCTGATTACAGATACGTTTAAGAAAATACTACTGCTACTGCTACTGCTACTACTACTACTGCTACTATTACTATTATTAGTCTACTGCCACTGCTACCACTACTATTACTGCTGCTACTACTACTACTGCTAATAATAATAGTCTTCTACTAATAGGCTAATATTATTAAAAAGGTGTGAAATCAAGAATAGTAAAACACCTATAAAAGGAGATAATTGGGAAACACAAGGAAAAAGTGGATAAAAAACACAAAAAAAACAAGAAGGAATAATAATAAGTGGGGAAAATCACTACAGTACTTTAATTAATTGACAGAATATTGACAGAAGGCAGGCAGAGTAATCCAATTGAAAGTAATGAGATTACATTACTGAGTTTGAGTATTCCAATGGATTAAATTAACTGACATTTTTACACAGACAGACAGACAGACAGACAGACAGATAAATATATAGACAGATAGGCAGGTAGACAGAAATATAAATACTTTATTGAATCCTGGAAAATTCACAAGAACAAAGTACACAACTCTGAGAAACTGACCTCAGAACAGGCAGCGGAGAAAGAGACGGTGAGTCAGATTTGAAGATATTTTTCTATTAAAGCTGCAGTGAGTGAAGCTTCAGCCATCTGCCTGGTCCCACTGTAGGTCTGGTCACACTGGGCCGCTCCCAGTGAGCGACAGCACCGGACTGGTCGCACTGGGAGACATGAGCATGCCAGCAAAGCTTCCCTGGGTCATTAAAGGTGAAAATCAGGACTTAACTCCTGCGTCTCTGTGGAGAATTATCGACTCGTTAAAGGCATTAAAACCTTGACAAAACTGTAAACCGCCTTTGTCGCTGACATGATAAAACACAGGCAACATGGGGAAAATATTAATTTCAAATTCTACGGGTCGGGGTTTGGCTCTTTTTGATTAGGAGTGATTTAAAAGTCGGCTGTGAATTTAAAGGTGAAAATGTCACATTTCTCCAGAATCTCCCAAGTCTTTCCTTTTCAAAATGCAAATTATTTGATTCATAGGACAAAAAGAAAAGAGGAAAACATCCTCATTTTCCCAAAGTAAAGAGCATGTGTTCAGTTTATGACCCCAGTGCAATCTAATTAACCCACAGCGCCCTCTGTAGTTTAATAAAAGCACTGCAGGACACTGAAACGGCTCGAAAGCTGCAGTATCAAAACAAATATGTTCAGCAGACATGCAGAGACCCTCATGGTTTGGGGACATTTGAGGCTGGTAATTGCTGTGGGATTTCGGGGGACGTCCCCTCGGTCTCTGGAGGGTCTGGGACAGTTTTACAGAGCCTTAAGTGTGCCAACTCTGCTGCGAACCGGGCCCCAAATTTCAGACAGATTAAATAGACGAAGGCCCCGAGGCAAATGATGCGGTGAAGAGCGTCTAAAAGGTCTAACAGGAGGGTTGTAGAGGGTTAAATACAGTTCTGGGAGTCAGGGAGTTAAAGGATAACGCCGTCTATTTTCAACCTGGACCCTAATTTACTGTTTATTTCCATCATACTGATCGATTCTGACCAAAATCTCATACATTTCTTCACTCTAGAGCCTCTTACTTCTTGTTTTCCTGGGTTCTGCTCTCTAATCTGGTCCTAACAGCCAATAAACACTCCAAAAAAATCAACTCTAAAATTACCCAAAGCCTGTCTTTTTCAACACTTTGATATTCACTCTCTAATGACATGTTGGAAAAAAGATATACATGAAAATTATCTAAAGTCAGACCTGTCTTGTACAGTTTTGATGCTACTTTGGCCATTATTTTAGCTTTCAGGCTTACTCTTTGACAGCTGCTGTGTAAAATAGTGCAAAATAAATAGTGAAAGTTGTCATGGATAAACTGAAAATTACATATATAGATTCATATGTTTAAAAAGACAGGCTTTAGGTTCTTTTAGGGGTGATTTTTTTATTACCAGTGTAAAATAAAGGCCTTTAACTTTTGCTTTCACAGTGCCTTGATCTTAAATACGTGTGTTTGGTTTTTAATACGTTCTCCTTCCAAAAAACAAATGTTGATTGGTTTTTCTCGTGGATATTTCGCTCCGAAGTCTTTACACATTTAGATGAATCTGTGGATCAGCGCTCGCCGCCATCCATCACCTCCTGCCTCAACTTTCCAACCCGCCTAAAAGCATCAGTCCAGGTGTTCCTGCAGTTTGTAATGACTGTCATTACGCTCCAAAACCAGCCTTCCCCCTCTCTCTCCCTCCCCCCCCCTCCCGAACACTCGACCTTTCACCCCTCGCCCCGTTAAAAACACGAGAAAACCCGGGGAATTAGAGACATCCGCGGCCCGAGACAGACACACGGGTTCAGCGGTCCAGACGGTCAGCTCGCTGTCACGGCGAAGGGAAAGAGAAGCCTCTCTCCAACGCCACGGGAAAAGGAGGAGGAGGAAAAAAAATCCGACGGCGCTCTTCAGACGAGCTAATTAGATCTGGCGAGATGTTCACCTCCAGTCACCCACTCCCACACAGGGCTAAAAGAGAGTTATTTAATTATTACAGCCTTAATTACTGCTGGTACAATCGACGGCACCGAAATAGACGGCGAGGAGACGGCGGCTAAAATTGGGTTAGCGCCGCTCCGTGCTGCCGGTTTCCTCTGGGTTAACTGTGTCGGATCCCATTAGCGAGCATGAAGGCACCGCGCAAATCTGCTTGTCTCCTCGGCTGGGAAAAAAACACACAGCGAGGGCCCCGCCGATCCTTTCATCCCCAAAAACCCGGCCGTCTTGAAGAGCTTCACGTGAACGAAAAGAAAAAAAAAAAAAAGAAGAAGAAGAAGAAATGCCTCACTCTTCTCCTTCTCTCCCTCGCTCCCTCCCTAAAGCGAGCCTCTCATGTTATTCCTCCTTTAATCTCTCATGAATTGTTTTTTTTTTATTTTTTTTTATATATATTCCTTTTGTCATTTTTCCTTTGGAACGTAAACGCAGCCGATTGGAGATCCAAGATGTTCTTCTGTTCAGCCTTGTTGGGGATTAAAATACGTTAAGACATCGAGCGTCTGCTGAGCGGCGAGATGACATCACTGGAAAGATGAAACGATGAAGAAGATGAAGGTGTAACGTCTTTATGGCGTGGAAGGTAAAGAAACGCGAACTGCACCACTAATTAGCCGAGGCCCAGAGAAATGAAGGCGCCAAAAATGACGCCATAGAAGAACCAAGAAGAACCAACAGACCGAGGTTCTATAAAGCAGTGGTTCTCAACGTGGGGTCCGGGGACCACCAGGGGTCCTTGAGGGGGTTCCAGGGGGTCCCCAGCAAATTAATGAAGTGTTAAGCTTCAGCATTATTTCATTTACAAAAAGTTAACACAATTATAGAATGTAGAAGAATGACTGTTCTGATCATAGTTTCTCTGTTATCACTCCACCAACAATACAGAGAGTCATGGACTTCTGGAGAAAATCATATCTAACAATAAAAATATTCTCACATTTGGGTTTGAGAGATAAAATCTCATCAAATGGGGTTCATGGCTCTAATGTGGACTAAATCAGGGGTCCCTAATATGAAAAAGGTTGAGAATCATTGCTATAAAGAACCATTTCTGCTCTCCTTTGCTTAGACTCCTGCATTGTGTTTTTGTTTATCTGCCCCTTGTATAGACTCATTATTAAAAGGTTCTTGAAAGGTTCTTTGTGGAACCAGAAATAGTTCTTCTATGGAATCTCACTCCACAGAACCATCTTCGGTTCCAGTTCGCACCTTTATTTAGGTTTGCCTTTTTGTGATCTGTCTGCATTGGGATCATCTAGGTGGCATTTCTTTCTTTCTTTCTTTCTTTCTTTCTATATTACCTTGTGGGAACCTATATCCCTCTGGACTCTTCAGATCCATCCCACTGAGCACTAGATGTCATTTTGTCTCTTACGTCTCCGCTTTAGCTCTCATACAGCCCAGGATCTTTTTGGCCCAGTTTTAGACCAAACAGTATATTTAAACAATACATAAACAGCTGTAAATATCAAAAAATATGCACCAGCGAAGTACAAGATAAAGCTTTTTTTGTCATTTATCCCAGAAGACGCAGTGTAAGACGTAGACGTTACTAAACTTTCACCCTATGTAGCCGAATTTTCCCCTGGAAGTCTAAAACCATTTAAACGTTGACGTAAAAATTGCTGTTGGATTCATTTCTAATATGTTTTTCAGTGGTATTATCAATGTTTTTTCCAATCCTAATGTTTGTATGCTGTGAATCTTGGTAAAAAATACCTGGGCTGTATTTGCTCTGTACGGTTTCCCGCCCAGTGTGTGACGTAAAATTCAAAATGGCCGCCGTGGGAGTGAGGTCTATTGAAGCTTAATCGACTGTTGCACTCATTGTCAGTCGCTCTGGATTTCAGCAGCAGCTAAATGACTAAAATGTGAGTTAAATGTAAAATCTTTCGTGGCATGGATCTCATTTTCTTGTAGTTTTCTGAGAAGGAAAACTCAGATTTCTGTTTGGTTTCTATTTGTTTTAAACAGGTTTGAAGCTTAGAAGAATGCCAGGAAGTGTTAAAAAGCATATTTTCTGTTTGTTTTGTAAGCAGCATCAGTCTTTTTGCTCCAAAATTAGATAAACCAGATAATTTCGGGTTACATTCATCATAATTTTCACACGAACCGCAACGAGAATATCAAAATCGACAGTCTTCTACACATCAGCACTGTACAAACCAACAGGCTTAAATTAAATGATACATCCTGTCATCCTCCATCTTTCTCTCATCTCTCTCCCTCTCTCTCTTTCTTCTGTCTTTGTGTCTCTCACTCGTTTTTTTTTTCCAGCGGTGGGAGAAAGAGCTGTGACAGATAGCTGGCCGAACCACAGGCAGCATTTAGTTCTGCTTCATTGTGTCAGGTAAGAGCCTGTAATGAGAGCGAGAAGGAGAGAGGGAGAGAGGGAGAGAGAGAGAGAGGGGGAGAAAATGATGTTGAGAGAGAGAGTGCAAAAGGGGTGGGAGAGAGAGAGAGAGAGAAAGGTGTTGAACGGAGAGAGAATTTTGATGTTCTTTAATTAAACGTCATGCTTAAAAAGCCATAGAACAAAGAAGAAACACTTGATTCACAATGAGCCTAAATGATATAAAAAACACCCACACCCCCCCGCCACACACACACACACACACACACACACTCAGACTTCACACACACACACACACACACACACACACCAAATATAACAAAAATCTATCTAAAAAAAAAAAAAGACACGTTAGTGCTGTCTCATTGGGAAAGTACATTAGCTTCCTTCTTTCTTGCTACCTAACTAGGAAGCTTCCTATTAAGGTTCCTTGTTTGAAATAACTGCTTTGAGACAGACAGTCATGTGACTGCAGCTAACGTTACACTCCACCAACAGCCAGTCTGATCAAACTGCTTCTTCAAAACACATTAAAGAAATGATAAAAATATGCTGCTAGCTTATGTTGGCTATGAAAACTAAGCCATGTGGTTTTTATATCTCCAGAGGAAACTGCAGCCAGTTCATTTAGACTATCCTCCATCAAACTGCCTTACAGACTCTGCTAACATAATGCTATCGCTAGCTAGCTAAACTACGCCAGGACGCTCCGTCTTTCAGCGGCTTTCCGGAAACAACTGACTGTGTTAAAATGCAGTAATATGATTCCAGAGGGACAATTTTCATATAAAATTAACTAAAAATATTATCTTTTACGGTCATATAGGTTAGTTTTGGAAAGCTTTTTGTTGAAGCGGGGACTTCTGTTTGCCATTTCATTTTAGCGGATGTTGGGGGAGTTTCGTTCTTCTTTGCTGATGTTGCAAGGTATTGTGGGATTTCCTACTCCACCTGTATGCTTCCTTCAAAATCGACCTTATGGATGCTTCCAATGTTCATGAGACAGCTCACTATTGCTGATAACACTGATATGTATTGATTTTTGTTTATGAATTACTAGTCATCTGCTAATGCTTATAATATGACCTGAATTCTTTGGCAACACAGGTTTCTATCCTGTCCTGTACCAGTAAAACAGATTTGAATTGAACTGATAGAGATGAATAGAGAAGATTCAGACTTGTATGAATCACTGCTGCACGTATAAACTTGCTTTCACTTTACTTGACAGCCATGAGTGATTCGGCAGCGCTGGTAGACTTGTCATGCTAATAAGGCCGCTCCGATTTTTTTGATTCAGAGAGAAAACAGTGGAGAGACAGACAGAGAGAGAGAGAGAGAGAGAGAGACAGAGAGAGAGAGAGATGGGAAGTCAACAGCCACGTTAACCCCTGGACATTCAGACGTTTGATGAAGCGGTGAGCGCCGGCCTCCCCTCGCCGCGGATCCAACATCATTAGCCGGGAGAGAGACAGTATGTTTCGGCCCGCACCGCCGGTAATGAGCCCTCGCCGATCATCCCTCACGCCGTAATTAGCGGCGGTGGCCCGGCACTCTGGGCCCCCCGCTCGCCGTTAATGGAGTGAACAAGGCAGAAAACGAGCACTATTAAGGCCGGACATGAATTCCGAGTCGCAATGTGAAACCCTTAAAACTGTAATCGTCTTCATCATTCAGCGCTCCGGCTTCTTTTCTTCCTCCGGATCCCCGCGTCGGCTTCCATCTCCAGTCGGAGCGGGATGAACGGGGGGAGAGCTCCCGGTCTGGTCTCTCTCTCTCTCTTCTCTCTCTCTCTCTCTCTCTCTCGGCGACTTCAAATCTTCCAAGTCAGAGCTCTGCTTTAATCTCCAGGTATATTTTGACTCGGTGTGTAGAGACATTTAGGAAACTTCCAGAGCTGCACAGTCGATGCTGATGCAACATGATAGGAAACATTTAGACTTTGAATAGGTGTTGATGTGACCTGCACTAATGTTGAAAAATAAAAATTAAATATATGAAAGTCGAGAGCTGCTGCCTGCATCGTTTTGTGAAACCAAGATCTAAATATCTTTCTGATATGAGTTCAAAACAGTTTCCAAAGCTGTTTTTAATATGATTTTTTCCCGTACCAAAATATCAAACTGTGAAAATGAGTAAGTAATTCCAAATTGATTCCGATTCCAAATGAAAATAAACACAAAAATCAAAGTTTTACGTTTTGAGCCTTGATTTTCTCCCTTCCCACTTGTTGTGAAATGGATCAGACCAAGGCAATCGAACACAGATCAGTATAGATATAGGCCTAAATCAGAATTAATTAATTACAATTTTGTTTAAACAGTTTCTTTGATTCCAGAGTTTGGAGTTGAGATTGCAACAGGAGTCGACTCTCCATCCCTACCTACATGTTTAGCCCACAGCTGAATGCAACAAGTTCAAGCCCGTTTTCTGGGGGTTGGTGAAAGCAAGGCATTCTGGGAAATGTAGTAAATCACTAACTGCAGCAGAAGCAGACGAGGCAGGTTTAGGGAAAGCGGGTTCAACAAAAAAAAGTAAAACGACAACACTGGATTTTCTCTTTTTGAAGAAGATAATATTATGCGTTGTTATCCAGAGCGACTTGAAAAACGAGAGCAACAGTAGAAGCGGGTTCAATTCTGACATTACAAGCAAGCAACAGTCAAGAGGTCAAAGGTCAAAGCCACAGCGCCTCGACAGTACATGTTAGAAATATTCCTGTATGCCGGAGAAGTGCAGGAAAGGCAATAAGAGGCGCGATTGTACGACGCTGCTCCATGCAAAAGCGTGATAGCATGAGTGTGTGTGTGTGTGTGTGTGTGTGTTTGAGTGCTCGTGTGTGTGGGTGCTAATGGGTGTCACCTGTGTGTGATGGGTGACAGGGGGCGGAGACGCGTAATGGCTGCGGTCGGCGAGGTCGGCGAGGCGATTGGTCCCATGTTGCCTCGCATGATCACACTGCGGGTGTCAAGGCCGCCGCTGATGAGCGCCGTGTTGACACGAGGAGGCGGACACACACACACACACACACACACACACACACACACACACACACACACACACACACACACACACACTACAATAACACACAGCTTTACAGTGGCTCATGAATGTACATTATATTCATTTTATGTTTGTGTATGAATGGAAAGCTTTGGATTGGATCTGCTTTCATTTTATTCCAGGGTTTTTCCAGGAAGCTTTGAATGTTATATGTATATTTGTTTTTTCGTTAATTGCTAGTTTGAATGTCCCAGGTTTTGTTTGTCCACTTGTACTTGCCACTCGTCACATGACTTTCTGCTAGGGTTTCTGGGTATTTAAGATGGCGATTCTCTGTTGTTGTAGTAAGTCTGAGGAAGAGCTCTTTGCATTTTTGTGTGCAGATCCTCTGTTGTATTTCACTTTATTTTCTTTGATCCAGCACCTATATTTTGGATGTGTGTGTCTTTCTTTTGACTTTGATTTGTACGAATTAGGAAATTTGTTCTCAGGTTATATTACATTGCATTGTAGATTACATTACATTGCCACTAACACTTGGTACTTTACTAATTAAAAAAAAAATGTTAACAGGTTATATTATTCCTTCAAAGGTAACCAAATCTACTAGGAGCCAGGCTTGATATTACATAGATCGATTTTGAGCAAATGTTATATTTCCAAAAGCTTTTTTGGATGTTTATCATGTAAGTTTTAATCTGATCAACCTTCTCATGTTCTCTGTGACTGTAGGAAGCTGTTTTACACGATCTAGAGTCAGATGAATGAACTCGCCACAGTCTGCAGCTTTGCCTCGACTGGGCGATGTGTCTGTAACGCTCTGCACTAAAACCTACATTTAATTACTGGGTTTCGAGCCGTTTTTAAAAAACAGAGCCGTGCTTCACATAGAACACCGTCTCAATCCTTGGAAAAGTGGAGAAAACATGTAAACATACAGCAGCAAGCCGTCCTCACACACAGATTACACCTGCTGAGGGTAAATTAGATATTATGTGATGTATAAGCCTTTGGAAACTCATTAAAAAGCTTCACTGGCCAGTTTTGGAAGTAAAAAAAAAAGGATTCACATTGAATAGAGACAAAGGATTTGCACACGTGGCTGTTTGTAATGTTTGAAATGTATTTATGATCAAATTCAAAACATTTGTATAGGATTTTTCAACCTTTACCACCAAAAATGTGCAGCTTTAATGCAGGAATGAGCTTATTCCCAAGGTATTAAAACACAGAATTATCCATGTTACACTGTCTGGGTCTTTGGACTAGCTGCTGGGTCGGTTTATGTGTTGTGTGAGAAATATATTTACATTATGTCATTTAGTAGATGCTTTTGTCCAAAGCGACTTACAGTTGGTACATTTTGTTGACAGTAGTCAATCCATGTACATCACAGTCTTCATCGCCTAAGCCTTTAATAGGAATAAGTTGCATTTGTAGAATCAGAGTTTTTTTTAATTATTATTATTATAAAGAGTAGAAGGGGAAAAAGATTTTTACATGATAGATACTAGATTGACAAAATAGTAAAGATACAATGTTTGTTTATCCTGAAGTCTTTGAAGTGCTAAGGGGTCAAACCTCTTTCAAACCACATTTCCCCTTTTTTTAAATGGTTATTAATGACATTTCCAACGAACTAGATGAAATTGTGAATGAGGAGATTCGAGGGGCCGGCTGTCTTAACAACCTGGGTTTGTCCCTCTGACGGCGGGACGGGGGGGCGAGGTGGAGGGGGGTGGGAGGGATTTGGGAGGAGGGACGGCAGCTATGTGAATAATGATCCCGGCTTCTGTTTTCGGAGGAGCCATAAAAACACAACCGTCAAGTTAAGCGGCGTCCCGCCCCTGCCCACGAGGTCCGGCCCGGCCCTGTGATTACCCAAACTGCCCCGCTGGAGCCGTGACCTTCGCTGGCCGGGACGCCAATTAGCCGGGGCCCGGCACGCTGTAATTGAGGAGGACAACAGCTGCCTTTTAATGGCACCTTCACCTGTTTTCGGCCTCGCTCTGCTCCGTCTGCGGCCCGGCGGGGAGCGATGGACAAGTTACACCTTCAACAGCAGACATTAGCTCGGGCTTAAGAGGTGTTTAAAGGCTCTAACTGCTCTTCTCTCCTCCCATGGACACTCCTCCTCCCAACAGAGGGAAGGAGCGCTGGGACTGAACTTCCATTTCAGCCTTTCGCTCCAGTTAGACCAGGGCCCAGTTGCATAAAGCTAGTTTAAGACTAGTCTAAGCCTCAGACTGGTCTTAGATTCTCAGGTTGGACTAGTCTAATTAAGACTGTCTGTTACTTAAACATTACAACTGACTTATTTTGAGGTAGGAAGGTTAGCCACCTTCCCCCCCGGCTAATCTTGAGTCAAGAATTTTGTTGTTATGGCAACGAGTTGGCCTAACTGTCAGACTGGGAAGTTTAAATACTGAAGCTGTTTCATAAAAGACGGCAAATCTCTGGTTTTTGGAAAGAGCCTGAAGAAGAGAGCGAGTCTTTGGAGAGAGAAACAAGCGATTAGAGATCTACAACAATCAAGAAGTAGTAGGAACAGGTCAATATAAATGTCTATAGCAAGTTTGACATAAGGTCACATTGAAGTCTAAGACCAGGTCTATCTTTATGCAACTGGCCCCTGCAGTCCCCAACCTTTATTAGCACTAATAAAACGAATCACTAATACACAAAAAATATAGGTAAACAGTGAAATCTACCCTACTGGACATGTGCAAACCTCTGACCCATGACCTTTATGTCGTTACCATCATGGTTACCACCACGACTTTTTCCATCACTGGTGGTGAATGTATTTTATAAATGAATTTGACTTGACTAAACTCAGCCTACGCAGACCAAAGGCCTTCTCCCAAACAGAAGCTGCACCAAAACGACCTCGTTGTCGTCTCTTCTTCTTCGCTGAATTAATGTGACTCTAGTGTTCTTCAGCGCGGCGCTCTGCCGGCGGCTCGCCCCGGCCGGCTAGCTCCGGGGCTAACGGGCTCGCCGACGTCTCTCTCTCTCTCCTTGTAAAATGAAGCTAATCTCTCCCAGGGGACGAGAGTAAGAAAGAGATTACATTAACCCAGCGTGTAGCATCAGACTCCCCACAGGAGCTTCACCTGTCATATCAGGCGGTGTGGCGAGGGAGGGGGGGTAGAGGGAGGGGGGGGGGTCTCTGGTGCTCATCTGAATTTCAATGTCGGCCGCGGCCCCGGCTGAACCCCAGGGGGAAGCAGCATTAGCACATTTACTGGGACAAGGAGCCCGGTTGGAAATAATAAGGATGTGTCGCAAACGTTTCATATTAAAGGGATTGACAAGCCAGTTTAAAAATGTGCCCTTTTTATTTTGTAGCACTGGTGTGTGTCGTCTTTATCCTCCACCGAGATGGAAGTGGGCTTAAAGTTCAAGAACTGCAATAAAATGGAGCTTGTTTTCTACTGTGATACACTTTGAAGGGGCTGTGGGCGTGGCCTGAGTTGATTGACATGCCTATTTAAACTCAAGATTTAGCAGCCAGTGTCTCAATGTTACTTATGAAAGTCATTTTTTGATGCTGCATTCACGTTACACCGGAAGAAGAGAAAGAACGGGGTGAAATCTCATCACTGCGTCTTCAAAGCATGTGTTTTAATTGTTGGAACGCCCACATCCAAAATAATAATAATAATAATAATAACTGCAGCAGATATTACTTGCTTTTCTGAAGAAGAGTTGATTATATTCCTGTCAATATAACTGATAATTTAGATTTTTGATGACCTTGGACTGCCGACATCGCTGGATTTGCTGCAGTTTTTGTTGTTTATGTTGACACACTTCTACAATTTGTGACACAAATTGGTTCAGTGGGAGAAATCAGAGCTACGAAAAATCCCACGTCCTACTTGTAATCACCACTAGGAGGCAGACACAAACGTTTTTTTTCCCAGTTGGCACCTCAAATTTACAGTAAATCCGACGTGATGTGAACGCAGCATAATCCCAAAGCGAGTCTGATTCTGAAGATCCAGGTCATGGTGTTGGAAGTGGACTGAGTCCCGTCCTGACGTGGATCCACAGTCGGTCTGTCATCGTGACACGGCAGCAGCAGCCGACACTCCGACTCCAACTGCCGGAGCTGCTGTTGAGCTCTGAGGAGTTTGTTAAATGCCCAAATCTGTCCGATTAATCACTCATAATTTGATGCGCTAAAGAGTCGTCAAAGTAATTAGCGAATGATTAGCAAATGATCTGGAATTGCTCAAAATCTGACTTATTAGCATAACATTAATTGCTTTGTTTCATAATAGCCAGCTGGCTAATTGTTCTCTTTCCCCAGCACAGTAATTGATCCGGAATGGAGGTGTTTCTATGCCGAGTGTGTTTGTAGTGTGTGTGTGTGTGTGTGTGTGTGTGAGAGAGAGAGAGAGAGAGAGAGAGAGAGAGACCATTTGTTGGAGTGTAGACATGTATACACAAGCAGAGACATGAATTTATGCGTGTGTGTGTGTGTGTGTGTGTGTGTGTGTGTGCGCACCAGAGGCTTTTCAACCCTGACAAGAATACAATTCTGGGAATTCTGTGCATGTAAAAATTAAATAAAACTGCCTGTGTATTTTAGTGTCTTTCTGTATGCAATGTGTGTGTGAAAATGTGTCATTTCAACATGCATGATGATGTCAGAGTATCTCGGCTGTCATGCAGATCAGCAGCTCAGTCCCAATTCCCAGCTGGTGAACAAGGCATTAACTCACTGTGATGAAGGGGTTGACACCTGACTTTGTTTTAACCAATGGAAGGCCAGCATCCAGGGGACAGAAGTGCATGAGAAACTACTAATATGGAAAGGTGCAATACTAGGAAGACTCAGTGGCTAAATGAGGTTTGCTGCTGCCTGATGTTCAGAAGGACCTTGGTTTGAGTCCTTAGTTTTCAAAGCTGATATCCAGAAGAAATATTGAGAGGAGCATTTGAAAGACTCAGTGGCTCAATGAGGAATTCACCTGCATGAAGAACAGAAGTTTTTGGGTTTGAGGCCCGGTTCCTCTCCTGATCTTCTCAAATGTTTTCAAAGCGAACCACCAGAGGAAACACTGGAAAGATCAGTGGATTGCAGTGATCAAAAGTCTCAGTGGTGTAGTGAGTTTTCCTCCTACATGAAGTGTGGAAGTTCTTGGCTTCAACTCCTGGTTCCACTCTTCATCTTTTCACAGCAACATCCAGAGGAAAGGTTGAACAGCCGTCAGAGAGAAGCTCCCAGAGCGAAGAGGACCTGGTGGCTCAACGGCATCATCAACACAGACCTCAGATACGTCCTCGGACGTGACGTGGCTGGTTCGACTCCCTCTCTGACCCCGGTAACTGGAGCACCGACAGACCCGCTGTATGTGGCTCATTACTTAGGTGTAGCCCATAGGCTGCAGTTTGTTTGACTCTGTAACATCAGTCAGTGTCTTTACCAATCCCGTTAAAGAGAAGTCAAGATTTTATTTGAGTGCAGAGACTCAGCTCAAGCTTTCATTGGCTCCTTTAGAACAAAGTTCACACTGCTGACAGAAACAATATTGACTACATAAGGCTGCTGATGGGATTTGAACCAACAATCTACCAGACAGCAAGCACCTCTTTAGCCCACTGAGCTATATCCTAGCTCCTCTAACACAGCATTTGTCATCTTGTTTACATGAATGTTCACATTACTGGCAACAGATTATTTCAGGAAAGAGGCATCAAACACATGATTCTGTCACCAGGCACTTCATAAATTACATTTCTAATCCTTATTTAATGTATCAAAAATATAAGATACCTTAAAGGTTTGAACCCACAACCCCCTGCATCTCACACATCAGTTGATCTTATTGAGCGAGCTACATGCACTCTCCATGTTGCTGCAGATCCAGTCAGGTTTACTTCAGGCTCTTTACAGTGCAGTGGGAGGGTGAAGTCCTTGGACTGAAGGCCACAACAGGTGACTGTTCCTCCACACCCAATCAATCAATCTTCCTCCTCCTCCACACATTTGATTTGTGATGAATTTACAGTTAGGGTGAAATCCCGGCTACAAGCACAGGACCGAAACAACACAGAGGAAAATATCTAGCTGATCTTTTCCCTCTTACAGTGTAATTATAACAGAAACAAGGTGTTCTCATTGTTTTTTCAGGGAGGAAAAGGAACGTTTCTTTTTGTAGTCACTCCTCCAATATCCCATGAAACATTTGCTAACAGGTCCGTTTCTTTTGTCGTGTTTCTTTTGGTTCCTACAACATTAGACAACAGAAGGTGGAGACAGTTGCAGGAAAGTCAATTTACTCTACTTCTCTGTGACTAAAAACTGACCTGACACTATCTGAACTGTCCTGATGTGATAAACTCCACCCATCTGACACTCTGCGGAGATAAAAACAAACACAGAGAATCCAATTTGACCCGGGTCTGATGAGGAGGGAATATTTAACAGGCCCCTGTTTTAAAATGGATGTCTTCAGAGAGTCGGGTTGTGTTGGGATGTGACAGTCGGGGAGAGGGAGTTTCCCCTGGGCCCGGGTCCCGGGGAAGTCCTGTCACTCCGGCTCGGGAACGGCCCCCGGCGGACCGGGGCCCTCGCTTCGTAAATGAGGCTGTCAAGAGCCGCCTTCCTCCTCCCTCCTGGGGCGGGGAGAATAACTTTTCCTCTCTTCTTCTTCTTCTGGCTAAAATCAGCATAAACAGATACAACAAACCTCAGGACAGTAGGAGGCTGCAGCTCAAGAGGCACGAAACCCGCAGGCCAGGAGCCGGGGCCATAAATACTAATTGCAAAACGACGGTTCAGAGGCTCCTGGAGAAGAGGGAGGTTTTCCACCGACAGGCCTCGACCCCAAGGCTAATCATCTGTAATTGTAGTCACCGAGAAAGACAGTGTGAATGTATAATCAAAGTATTATCATTGCCACAAACGTAGATGAGTGAAATATTACCATCAGCAGAGTGGAGGAGTGAGTAGGGGGCGATCACAACTTTGGAGACACGCATGGTTTCTGATTTTTATCGCGTATTTGAGCCGTATAAATGTATATAAATGCCAGGATTTTGCTTATTCTATTCATTTATCACCATGTCAGTAAACAAAATAGAGGATAAATAAACCGATCCGTCACTTAAATAAATGTTGATGATGAGGTTGGATGTGAATACATGGGTCACAGTGGATGAATCGAGTCCAGGACCGGCCAGACCTTTATATCAGTGGTTCTCAACGTGGGGTCCGGGGACCACCAGGGGTCCTTGAGGGGGTTCCAGGGGGTCCCCAGCAAACTGATGAATTGTTAAACTTCAGCATTATTTCATTTACCAGAAGTTAACACAATTAGAGAATGAAGAAGAATTACTATTTGGATCATAATTTCTCTGTTATCTCTCAAGCTACAATACAGATAGTCATGGAATTGTGGACAAAATCATATCTAACAGTAAAAATATTCTCAGATTTGGGTTTGAGAGACAAAATCTGATCAAATGGGGGTCCGTGTTCCTAATGTGAACTAAATTAGGGGTCCTTGATATGAAAAAGGTTGAGAATCACTGCTTTATATGATATGATAAAGGTCCTGGACCGGATTCAAATGTGTGTGTGTGTGTGTGTGTGTGTGTGTGTGTGTGTGTGTGTGTTAACGGACCTACTTGGGGACGGTTTCTTGATCACAAAGCATTTGATGCTGCCGAAGCTGAAATACCTGCTGTGACATCACTGATGGAGGCGTGGCCAGAAGTTTCAGCCCATAGAGAGCACAGAGCAACGACAACTTTCTGACCCTGTAGTTCGAAAAATGTGGAACTTAAGCACAGGATTACTGCTGTTCACTATATAGAAGCTACATAACAGTGTTTACAGCTTAACCCACATGATCTAGCACTGATTCGCTCTTCAAAGTGTCCTTGAGCAAGACACTGAGTCCCTACCAGCCAACGGGGCTCTAATTGTGTGCGCTGACCTCCTTAATGGAGGGCGGGCAACCAAAAAGAGAATTTCCCTTCAGGGATCAATAATGCTTTACATTACTATGAATATTACATACAGAGGAAGGGGGGGGGGGGGCTGAGAAGCAGAAAAAACAGGGTGAAGAAGAAGAAGAAGAAGAAGGAGAGAGAAGCGCTCAGCTGACGCCACGACTCACATGTCGCTGAGCAGATTAGTGACACCGCTGTGTGTCTGCGTCCGCTAATTATCTGTGCGTTTACTATTATTCTGGTTAAGTGCGCCGGGGCCGTTCACCTCGCCGGGGCCCGGGCGGCGAGGCGGGCCCCACCGGGGACCGCGACCGGAGTAAATAAAGCGCGCCGCATCTTCACATAAAAAAAAACAAAACCTCTGCTGCTCCGGGGGGCTTTTTCTTGGGCGAGGAAGGCGGCGGCCCGGATACTTATGAATAATTCAATTAGACGTCGGTTGAAGCTACAAGGAGCCAGAAAAGGTGACCGTGTTTGTTACGCTCCGTGGGCCCACCTGGTGAGGGATGAGAGAGAGAGAGAGAGAGAGAGAGAGAGAGAGAGGGTAAGAGAGAGAGAGGGAAAAGATGACAGGGAATGTGAAGTGAAAGGAGATGAAGAAGAAGAGAGTTCAAACCCAGACAGAGGATCAATGGGTGTGACTGGGAAATAGGACACGCCCACTATTCCGCTATGGTGGACAGTGACTTCCTCATTGGCTGACTGGGAAGAGGGGGGAAGAGGGGAGGGGGGAGAGAGAGAGATAGGGTTGGAGGGGGGGCGGGTCCTTGGGGACTTCCTCTGGGAAGTGGGTCAACCGCTTGGCAGGGCAGGCCGGCTCGTTAGCATCGACTGTAAACACACACACACACACACACTCACACACACACACACACACACACACACACTCACACACACACACACACACACACACTCACACACACACACACACACACACACAGCGACCTGGGACAAGGTGCCGTGCTGCAGCCCCTCTGGCTGTAATTGGCAACAATGAAAATTACACAGGCTAATTAGCAGCTCCTTGGCACAGAAAGCCTCTGCCACGCAACTGTGGCTGTGCCAAGGCTGCCAGGGAGAAAGGTAAGGTGTGTGTGTGTGTGTGTGTGTGTGTGTGTGTGTGTGTGTGTGTGTAGCAGCATTAATTCATTTATTCGTCTGTGTTTTTTCGTGGTTAAAGGTACTGGAAGTCTCTCTGTCTCTGTTTGCACGCTCTCGTGGTTCCAGAGATGTTTAATGATGATTTGTCTGAGGATACTGGGGAAGCCCGAAGGCTACACACACACACACACACACACACACGCACACACACACACATACACACTCTCTCTTCTGGAGAAATGATTGAATGAATTGTCACCATGATCTACTATCATGCTGCTTGCTCATTAAGCAGAACGCTGTTGCTGGGTGAAAACTTCGTATCTCCAAAACTTTTCACAAACTAACAACAACAGCCTTGTTTTCAGCTTGACCGCTGTGTATTTTTTCACTTTATCTCAGACTTCAGTTGTGGGATTTTCTCAACCCACAGAGGAGCGTGTAAACATGAAAATCACCAAAATTGGAGTGGAAAAGCAGCACTAATAACTAAAAACGTTACAGTCCAAAAGTTCAGTTCTGATAATCAGGGCTACAGCTTGAAAAAGACAATTTTGCAATCAATAGAATACTAACAAAATAAAAATCTATGACATAATTTCCTCCAAATTCAAACACTAACAGTCCATAGTTCCTTTTACTTTTACAAAATTCGACTTTAAAAATCCACCGGTTTCCGTTCAATCACTTCTTTTTCTTCGTCGTCGTCTTCTTCTTCTTCGTCTTGCCTTTGTCGTCCTTGCTCTTCTTCGGACCTCTGCCCGTGTTGTCCTTGCCCTTCCTCTTCCCCCTCTCCGCTTCTTCTTCTTCCATGGTTTTAGCGGCCCGCGCCTTCCTCTTGCCCAGCGGCGTCTTGCTGTACCACATCTGCAGACACACACACACACACACACACACACACACACACACACACACACACTGCATGAAGGGAGTGTGGAGTTTGAATCTGCAGAGGAAGAGCGCCCTCTGGTGGCTGTTCAGAGGCGATGCTGCCCTACAGAGAGAGAGAGGAACTACTTTCTGTGTGTTTTCAAAGTCAAAAGATCGATTTAACATCACTGGAAATTACACCCATTAATTATACGCTATTAAATAATATACAGTCTACTTCTATAGCAAAGATGCTCTTATTGGGGCAGGAGATAAATTTGAAGACATTTTTCTCTCAGGTCTTTAGTTCTGCAGGACAGAATGATGAATGAGTATCCAGGACTGTGCAGATGATACTGTATTTAACTGGAAGAGGGTTTAAAAGCCCTTATTGGATGTTTTCCTTTTTTTCTCTATTCAACCCTAATCTGTTCCATTCGATTCTACTGTGGTTTGTCTTGTGAAGTCTAGTCTGTAATCATTTGCATGTGCCGATGCTTTTGAAAACTAGGCTACATAAAAATAAAAAACTCATGAAAAATCCCCAAATACCCAATTCTGTCATTCAGAAACATTTTCCCATTCATTCAGAGCAATTCACCATAAATGCAAATTACAAAATATCTGTCCACAGGTGTAGATTACAAATGTATGTTGTAATCTCATTATTACATTATTGATTAAGAATTTTGGATGAGACTTCTTTCCATTAATTTGTTAATTGGATGCTTATGTGGATTGATCCGGGCACGCTGCCAGTTTATATGAGATTTATTCCTCCAAATAAAAGTGCAGTGTGTTGTTAAACGTGATTTCTCTCCTGGTTCATTCTCTCTCTTTTTTTTTTTTTTTTACCTTTTTGCCAATGTTGCTGGATTTAGTGTTCACCAATACAGGCCAAAAAAACCCCCAAAAAATATTGATTTCTAGATTTTTTTTTTTTTTTATCAAAATGAACTTTTTCTCTTTCTGATAAACAGCACATTTCTTTTGATGACTCATCCTGCACTCGGGGGCGGAGACAAAAATTTCATCCAATGAAATTATTCCCCCCCAACCCCGACTATTTTTTCCCAGCATGCAGCTCAGGTCAGCTGCAACATGAACGAAGGAGTGTTTCTAGTTGCTTCACCTAAAACTCTTTTCCCAGACGGGCGACAGAAGCAGAGAGTATCCACAACTACAAGTGCAGACTGCTGTCCATTATTGATCTGAGCGGGTTTGACATTTGACTTCCTCCATATCTCGTTAATATTCAAATAAGCTCCTCCCACTGATGCTTCCCGCCCTAACTTTCTGTTTCATTTGGAAACACGTCAACACACGGAAGCAGATCAGGCTCTCCATGCCACTTCATGGGGTCTTTAAAATCGTCTAGTGTGATCTAGGCCAGTGGTTCTCAACGTGGGGTCCAGGGACCGCCAGGGGTCTTTGAGGGGGTTTCACTGGGTCCCCAGCAAATTGATGAATTGTTAAACTTCAGCATTATTTAGTTTACAAGAAGTTAATACAGTTAGAGAATGTAGAAGAAAGACTGTTTTGATCATAGTGTCTCTGTTATCTCTGTACCTGCAATACAGACAGTCATGGGATTCTGGACAAAATCATATCTGACAATAAAAATATTCTCAGATTTGTGTCAAAGAGACAAAATCTCATCAAATGGGGGTCTAATTAGTGGTCCTTGATATGAAAAAGGTTGAGAATCACTGGTCTAGTGTGATCTAGGCTTCACCCTGACACACTGATTTTTAACTTTGACCCTTCAGACCCGTCAGCTGTGATACGAAGCGTGCTCTCAGACCTTGAAGGCCTCCTCCTCCTCCCTGAACACGGGGTCCAGGCGGGCCAGCGGGGGGACGAACTCGGAGGCGGAGAGGGGCTTGGCGGCGAGCTGGGTCAGCCTGCGGGGGCGGAGCACCGAGCGCACGGCCTGCAGGATGTGACCCTGCGTGTATCCGTCTGTGATCTTAGCCAGGGAGCTGAGGTCCAGACCGGGACCCGGCTCCGCCCCCCCGCCACGCAGCAGCTCCCTCCACAGGACTGCAGGAGACAAACAACAAACAGCCTGCATTATAATATAGCTGATTATAGCTTTATATACCTTCCACACACTGCAGCAGCTGACTTCACTGTCCTGATAGTGGGATCTCTCTCTGTGAAACCCTTTTTTTTCCCCCTAATGAGGTTTTCGTGGGAGTTTTTCCCTGTTTTCTTTAAGGGTCTAAGGTGGAGGGTGTAATTTTCATTTATTGTTTTCACAATGTGGGCGATGTGAAGCCTGTGATTAAGGGCTTTACAAATAAAGGTAACACTTTACAATAAGGGTCACTAAGTTAAGGGTTAGTTAATGCTTAATAAGGGTTGTTAACTGTTTATTAAGGGTTAGTTAATGCTTATTAAGCATTAACTAACCCTTAATTATGTACTATTATGTACTCTATTTCTTAACTCTATTTTTATTATTGTTCAGTGGGTTTTAGGGTTAGGGTTAGCTCATGTTATGCTCATTCTATGTCTATTTTCATGCATGTAATTTCTTTGTTGTAAAGCAGTTTGAGCTGCATTTCTTGTACGAAAGGTGCTATACAAATAAAGTTTATTATTATTATTATTATTATTAATTAACAGTTAACTAATGTGTAATTTACTAATGGTGTTCATGTTAACTAAGGTATTAATTTATACATTATTTAATAGTTTATAAAGATGACTATTAAATTTACTAATTTATTAATGGTGTTAACATGAACACCATTAGTAAATGATTACCAGACACATTAGTTAACTGTTAATTAAGTGCTTAACTAATGTACCCTTATTGTAAAGTGTTACCCAAATAATCTTTACTTAACTTCACTGATTAGCACAACCAGAGATTGTTCACCAATGATTCTATAAACCTTGTGGCACTTACTGTACTGCCATTATTTACCATTTTTAGTAAATATTCAGCAAAAGTCAATATGTCACCAGCATATTTAGAAACAAATTTTGGATGCTGTGTCGTCATTGGAGACACAAATGACATTCTATCATGCTGTCAAATTGCAAAATTTTCATTTACCACCTTTCCTTGTTTGTAATAGACAGAGGTGGAGAGTTAACCATATTTTTCACCAAGTGACGGTTACAAAATGCTGAGGATGTGTCAACTTTTCACAATACACTCGCATTAATACAACATGCATTTAATTTCCTGGTCTGCTAGTACAAAGCAGCTGTCTCTCCTACCCAGCCTGGAGGCGTAGTCCGGTCTGGGGATGAGGACGATCTTCCTGTAGACTTTACAGAAGGGTTTGAGCTCGGCGTCAAACGGCCTGCGGCTCGTTCCCAAGACCAGAACGCGATCCTCCGGCTTCAGGGTCTTCAGAGCCTTGGGCAGGTCCTTCTTCAGCCTCTTGGGCTCCATCTGGAAGAAGAGGGACGGACGGAGAGACCAGGAGAGAGAGAGAGAGGGAGAGTAAAAGAGATTGAAATGGTGAATAATTTACTGCGGTCCTTGCTATAGGCTTTTCTTGAACTACAGAGTGAAGACAGGTCAAAAAAACAACATTTCTGGTGAACTCTACATGTGAAAAGCGCAAGTCTTCCATGAATCAGAGGTAACTCTTGAAAAATTCAAAAGCCATTACATTTTATTGGGTAATTCATTGCTTTCGGCACAAAAGTCTGCCTCAGGGTGCAACAGTTCACGCAATGCTTGACTTGGGCCAATGTGTTCCACCTTAGTCGAGTCCAAGTCATTTTCAAGACCACGTCCACGTCCAAGTTTGACTTAAGACCGGGTCCAAAGGGGGTCGAGATGAGAGTCAAGACTGAGACCAGAGCAAATCCTATTCAAGATCACGACCAAAATAGGCAACAAACAGTGAACATGTCTGTCCAAATGTAAAAAAACTAATTATTTTATGCAGGCGTTGGTAAAAATGTAAAAAATATGGTACCAAAGTATTTAATAAATTATTTCTCACTACTAAGAGACAATCATAGCTACTTTACAAGAGGTAGCTCGACAGACTTCATACCTTTTTGATTCAATAGCCTAATGGGCAAAAACACATTTCTCTACAGTGCAGCAGTACAGTGGAATAATCTGCCCACAAATCTGAAATTGAGTGTTTCACAGAGCATGTTTAAAGTGGCCTTAAAGAAATGGTTACAAAATACCATGTAACATGAGCATGTTGACATAGCTACCCCACCGCCTGCTAGTTATTTATATGTTGATTGTATTGTCTTCGCTTGCTGTCTTGTTGTTTCGCTTTTATCTTGTGTTGTGTTAAGTGTTCTACTGGAGGACCGCAATGGAAATAAGCCTTTGGGTTTTATTGTGCTTGCATCCTCGGTGATTTTTAATGTATGTAATGACTGCAATGCAGTGTTATATGTGTTCTTTAATCATCAGATAATTCATTCAGGTGCTGTTTAGAGGAACAAACTAGTAACACAAAACTTTAGATCCTCAACTTGCTGGTAAAAAGTTGAAATGTAAAAAGTAGAAGCCAAAAAAAAAACCCCCAAAAAACCCCAAGGCACTCTGAAGTCTCAAGTCTCAAGTGAAAAAAGATAAAAGCCTTTATTACATTATGGGCTGCAAGACAATTAAAAATGACATCAGGCTCAAACTCTGCCTTGGTTTTATTTTGTATCACTGCTTTTTTTTACATTTCAACTTTTTACCAGCAAGTGAAGGATCCAAAGTTTTCTGTTATCAGTGATTAAGGAGCTTTGACAGAGCTGAAGACAATTTTTAACTACTTCCTATGTTTGTATTTTTTTTTTTTTTTACCATTTCCTTGCTTCATTTTCTGCAACTGAAATCCCCACTGTGGAGAAAACCTGATTGAGTGAAGTCGCCACAAGAGGGAAGCACAGGCTCAGTCGTAAGCTGTGATCTGACATCATCAGCTGCTCCAGGGATGTGACTGGACACCACAGGGACTTGTGTCAATTCACTTTCCGTTCATTCATTTCAAAATATGAATGAAAATAACAACAATAGAGCTTTCATTCTTACTGGTTTCTTTAGAGATTGGACAGAAGAACGGAAAACTGAATAAATACCATATAAAACCTGCTAGGAACTTCGCAAAACAAACCTCTTTAGAACAAACTCTATGAGGAACCAAAGCAGCATTCTGTTTTCTTAATTTGAACACACTGTAAATGGTGAATGCCTGTATGTAAAGTGATGCAGTCTTCTGTCTACAGACTGAAACTGAAAAAACAATCCTGTACTGAAGAGTTTCACTGAAAAATTTGATCTCCGCCAGTTGAAAAATGCGACATCAACTCTGACAAAAATGATTACTGCGATCAAAGTAAAACTCACTATTGAATATTATCATTATCAGTGATCTTCAGCCCTTGATTAGCAAAATAATATCAGTTTAGTGGATGTATCCATCCTTGTTTTTCTAATATTAAGCAATAAACATCAGCTAACACTATTTTCCCTTCATTTCAAGCCCTTCATTTGCTTAGTGATTAAAGTGATTCTTGATTGTGAATACTGAACATTTGTGTGAAAATATCACCCCAATTAAATCTTTATTTGCAGAAGATCCTCCACCAAAAGATAAGAGTGCTGTTTGACAGCAGATGGAAACAGAAAATTGGATTGAATTGAATCAGAAATGGGATTTTAATGATTTAAGGCAAAGCAGACAGACCAAAAAGTGTTGATGTTGCTTGTATCAAAAGTAATTTTATTGTTTTTCCCAGTAATGAGTAGTGTAACAAACTACTATTTTCAATTTCAGTAATAATATTTGTTATCAATTACCTTAAGTCATGACTTGTTGTCACCCCTTCTGAAAATCAGTTTTATTTGCCTAAACTGAACCGATAACTAACCTTTTCATATGACAAATAGGAGAAAATTGAGAGTCCAATTCATGCTATTGTCACATAATTCATGTCCACAAATCATGTAATCTGCATTTCAGAGTTCATACTTATTTTCCTACATGTTCCATGTGGTCCATCCTCACCTCTTTCTCAGTCTTTGGGACTTTCTTGTAGAAGGTTTTCTCTGCGTCTCCGATCCAGATCACCGACGGCTGCAGCTGGCGAGCCACCTGCCGCAGGAAAACATACCCACACACACACACACACACACACACACACACGTGTCACATGGAGACTCCCACACACACACACAGGGAGACAAATGTACACATAACACCCAGAAACCTGCAGACAGGCCCGGGGCAAAGCATCCCACACACACAGTCCAGAGAGGAAACTTCAAGGGGGAAGCAAGGAAGGGGGTGACAGCTATGTGCAGACGCAAGCAAACTGACACCCACACATCTACCCACACACACACACACACACACACACACACACACACACAGACACGCTGGGTCAACTGGGACATACATTACATTTCAATAAAGCTCCTCAACAACTTATTAACTCCTGCAGCTTGTGATGTAGTTGTTCTGTCTCTTCTTATTTTCATTTTATCCTGAAACTTTTGGCTTCACTTCACCTGACTAGAGAAGTAAAATGCCTCACAGACTAAAACTCTCTATTCAAATTGACAAAGCTTAAAAAATCACTTACTTAAGAGCAGTGTTGGGGAAAGTTACTTTAATTTTCTGTCGATCGACTAATCGGTTCATCGACTAATCGTTTCAGCACTCGTTACCTTACTTTGTCACTTAAAAAGTAACTACTTATGTTACAAAGTTACTCTTTATTAAAAGTAACTTGTTGGAGTTCTTTTGCGTTATTTCAAAAACATGATGCAGCAAAAGACTAAGGAATCCAATCTCATTTATATGAAGCAGAGATTGTGAGATTGTGTTTTGTTAATTGCCGTGTTTTCTGGACAAAATGCTGCAGTATTCTAACTTTTTTCTCCCTTTTTTTTTAATTTACGTGAACAAAAATGAAACAGTATGATAGAAAAACAAAAGTAATGCCATTCTAATTTTAAAAAGTAACCAATAGTGTATTACAATAATTTAAAAACACACATTAACACATTAAGTTACTAGTTACAACAAAAAAGTAATCTGAGTACTCTAAAGTGACCACCAACACTGTATAAGAGCGACAAAAGTATGAAGCAACTGATTATTTGTACTGAACATTTGCAGTCACAAGCAAACCCACAAACATACACACACACACACACACACACACACACACAGAGTCAACTAGGACATTTACATTATAATAAAGCCCTTTAAGTGCTTATTAACCTGACTGGGGAAACAAGCTGCTTCAAAGACGATGATCTTCTGCTCTCAACACCAAACCATTAGTTTCTCAAATGGGACAAAAGTATCCGGCATCCAAGTATCTCTGTAGCAGCAATGTGCAGACAGATAGAAACCAACACCCACACACACCCACACACACACACACACACACACACAGGTCAAATGACACATTTACATTTGAATAAAGCAGCTTAACAACTCATTAACCTGCCTGGAGAAACTAAAAGCTTCAAACACTACAACTCACGATTTGTCACCAAATCCAAACCCTCAGTGACCAAAACAAAATATTTCGATTATTAACAAGAAAAACTACAAATCAATAAGCTAGGCTCTTCTTTGTCTTGTTCTGAAATGAAGTGAAAAATGAACAACCCTTTGAATTACAGTCCATTAATTACAAGTAAGTAATTAATAAGTAATATTCAAGTAAAATAGTTGTAATAATGACTGGTAATTACTGAGTAATGAATAGTAATGAATAGTAGTAATGAAGTTAGTCTCCATCTTTGTCTCTCAGCCTCATCACTGTGGTGTTTCCCAGAGATCACCTGTCAATCAAACAGTGTGGGCGGGGCTTGTATTTTCAGTTGATGCAGTTTGAGTTTCTCTTTTCTTTGTCTGTTCGGCTCATGCTAACTACCCAGTTCTTCTTCTTCTGTTTATTCCAAACAAACCGGAAATATGAAACGCTGTTCATAACAGACAATGGAAAAGCTTTCATCAGCTGGATATAGGTTGAATCACTGTGTTAATCGGCAATAGAGAGGAGGAAAATGGAAATTGAAAATGAAAATGTTGTGGATTATTACTTTAAAAAGGAGAGGGAAGAACTAGGGAGAGATATAGAGAGGAAGAAAGACACATCTCACTATAGTCAACACAAACAACAATAAATAAACAACATGAATGGGCAGCTGCACGACTGTTAAGTGCTTTTAGTTAGAAAGTGAACGTTAGATTCTCTCTATTGTGTTTCAGACAGAAAGTGTTGCCTGCAGTGTTTGTAGCAGAGCCCTTAGCAGGACAGTGGAGTCTGGAGGTTTGTCCCAGCAGCCGGCAGGACGTCCTGTCCCGTCCCGTCCTGTCCCGTCCGGACACGTTTCTTAATCCCACAATGCACTTAGAGAGGTGCTGACAGGCTCGGCACGGGACAATGTGGCCAAAACACGACAGAGTCCGGCCTTGTTTACCTTTAAAACCAACCAGCTGCATGGAGAGGTGAGCGAGCATGACTGATCTGCACACACACACACACACACACACACACAGACACACACACACACACACACACACACAACCCCCCAGTCACCTGCACACACACACAACATCACCTTCAAACCCTAAAACACACAGACACACACACAAGCGTGTTGGTGCACCAATGCACACACACTCACAAACACACATGAATGCACACACACAGACACACACACACATTTTCATACTTTCATACACACAGATAGTCTCTCTCTCTCACACACACACACACAAACACACGCACACACACACACACACACACACACACACACCATACTAGCTATTTTTTTTTCTTTCTCTCGCTTTCTTTCACACACAAACACACACACACACACTCACAACACACACCATGTGTCTCTCTCTCTCACACACACACACACACACACAGTTGACATACACACACACACACACACACACACACACCATACTAGCTATCTCTCTCTCTTTCTCTTGCTCTCTCTCACACACAAACATGCACACCTGCACACACAACACACACTCTCTCTGTTTCTCTCTCTCTCTCTCTCTCCCTCTCTCGCACACACACACACACACACACTCACACACACACACACACAGCTTCCCGGTGAGTCAGTGGGTGAAGAATGGCACAGTGGAGCCGGCAGCAGCGACTGTGTTGACCAGATAGCATCTGATAAACATCCAGTACATCCTGGTCCTTGTCGTGCAGCACTGCTCTGCCCCGCCTGCTCCTCACAGCTCCGCTCTCTGCTGGGCCTCTTCTGATAACATTGTGAAGCTTTTCTACAAGTTTATAAGACAATCTTTGGGTCTTATTCAAAGTCAGGCCGGTTCCAGGAGATTAACACGGAAAGCTGCTGTTTTCCCTGAGCGTTCGACGCCAGGCTGCTGTAAACATGTGAACTGTACAGTCACGTCATGGATGGAGGGACCAAGTGTTGTTGGTGCTTGTACCAACATATGAGGAGTTTTGTTCCAACATCACTACCAGTTTTCCGTTAAAATTCGAGCTGTTTGGAGGATTATATACATGCCGAATTTACCAGAACATCCTACAGATTTGTAGTAAAGTCTCAACTTATATTTTCCGATGAGTTTTTTTGCAGATAAGCAAGGCGAAAACATATTGCCAGATTTTTGACCAGACCTTGGTGTGGCAGGAGGGCCTTCAGCCTCCAGAGGCTTTTTGTATGAAGAGGATTGGCATATCCATTGTAAAAATGAATAAAAAATGGATGCCCCATCATTAGAAAATCGACTGCAATTTTATCTATTTTTATCTAGATTTGATTGAATTAGAAATGACTTGACCCCAAATCTAAGTCTCATTCTAAATTGAAAAATTCACCATTTGAAATGTTGCACCTAATTTTACAAAACTGTTTTCAGCTCAAAATAAAAGCAAAACAGGGTATTTTCTTTTAAAGAGAAGTAACTTAAAGCTCCATATTCTCCACTTTCCAGTTTTTATTTTGTGTCTTGAGGTCCATTCAAAGCTGTGTGTGTGGTGTCATGTACCAAAAACACTCTCTATCCATTTTTACACGTTCATTTTCCAGCATCTCTCTGAGCCTTACCAAGAACAGGCTGTCTCTGTCGCCGTGTCTTTAAGGCTCATTAATATTAACGACCCCTCTGTTCCGATCGGCTAACCGTTTCAAGAGTGAAACCTGAGACGCCGCGGCCCGGCAGCTACAGGTAGGGAAAACTCTCCGGTAATAAACAATGACAACCGCTCAACAGCTTTGAAAAAAACACTTTGTTAGTCTATTATTTCTTACAAAAATGATAATGAGCGAACCTTTGTGACGCCACAAAGTTACAGAAGTCCAAACGGCTCGTTTAGAGGCTCGCTTTTCTAATATGGATTGTGTGGATTTAGTTGGCGACCGTGCGCTTTGATACTTTCACCATGTTTAGATAGACCATCCAACTCCTTTATCATCACAGAGGCAAGGGGAGTCCTGTTTTACACCATATGGGACCTATAAATCTTCTTTGTTTGACAAGATGATAACATCTTCAATCTTCTGTAATGACCCACTTTCCCCTCAGAGATCAATTAATTCATCCCTCTTGCATTTTCTTTCGTTTGTCAAGAATGCACAGTTCCAGTTTCTCACCCACCTTGAACACCATGTGCAGCAGGTACTGCAGCCCGGTGCGACCGGGGTATTTGCCCGTCAGGTTGCCGGGGGAAAGGTTGAAGAGGTTGGCTCCGGTCTCGGTGCAGACGGCGTGGACCAGCATCTTCTTCCCCACACCGGCCGGACCGGCCAGCAGCATCGCCTTCACCACAGGGGCTTTCTCATGGACCGACTGGGATCCTGGAGGCAGATGTAGAGACAACAATCAGCTCTCCTCTTTGTTTAAAGGTGCGCTCAACATCAATAAATCATCACCACATTCATTTTGAGACATTAGTATAATTACTGTAAACAAATGAGACCATCAGTGAGAAGCCTGTCAGCCTCTATCAGCCTCTTTTTCAACAAATTTCAACAAAGGTTTCAACAAAGGTTTCAACAAATGTGACCTTTTCCAGGAGAATGTAACTTGTTTCAGGACATTTTCTTGGTAAAAGTGAAATTGTCTTGGAGAAAGTTTCTTGTTTCCAGATTTTCTTCATTGTTTCATGATGATTTCTTGAAAGAAGAAGTCATATTGGCATGAATCAAGTGGAATTTATGTAAACCAGCAAGATTATCTGCCAGTGCAGTGAGAGAATTTGACTAAAAATATAATGAAATAAGCTTGATAGGTCTGGAGACAAGAGAAAATCACTGGACAACTTGTCATTTTCTGCAGTATAGGAATGTAGAAATAGTAGAAAATGAGCTGGTGGGATTCAGTAGAGATATATGTGGTTGTAGATACATGGATCTTAACCAGTGAATCTCTCTGGACCCCGACAACCACTTCCAGACCTTCTCAGCCTTTGCTTCACCTACACAGTGTTAGAACAAGCATCTCTAGATCCCACCACAGCGACACAATAGCTCCGTAACTTCTGGCCGGGCCGAGCGTCATTGTGCGCTCTGTGATCTTAGCTGTGATTAAGCGGAGGGGCTGGAAGGCCGCCAGGGAGCAGAGCGTGAGAGCGAAGCCCGTCCGCCCGCCCACCTCCACACCCGGGGAACCCAGAGCAGGTGCAGCCCCTCTCCCCAGGAACCCCCTCTGCTCCCTGGGGAAGCGAAGCCAAACACCCCCCCCCCCCCCCCCGCCCCCCTCTTCCATGCAGCCCCGGTGTGGAGGTCATTAAGAGACACAATAGCTGGCAGAGGCTGCGGTCACATTAAAGTTGATGACAGACTGTGTGAGAGTTGAGGGAGGATGTTGGAGGAGCTGATTGCATCTCTGCTACCAGACTTACACTGAAAAACCAGAGTCTCTTTAAGTCTCAGTATGATACAGTCTGTAGCAGAATGTAATTTAATCTACCGCTGAGTCTTGAAATCTCATTTTTCTTTAAAGAAGTGGAAAATCTGCCAGTGGGGGAAAGTCAGATCGTTCTTAAAACACTGATGAGCTCCTGTACAATTATTGTGCTTGGGGAATGAAGTGATTGTGATTGCAGAAACTTCCACTTCCTGAATTACAGTAAGTAAATTGAAAGTAAATAATAATATGATGCTAGAGGAGAAAGACCACTTATTATTAAACTTGTTTCAGGAAAATTCACAAAATAGGTGAAAGGGATTTGGAGACAAGTGAAAGACTGTCACCCCAACGGCTAAAATTTTGCCCTTGCTTTAAGAAAATTAACAATATTTGGACTCGCTAAGATTCAGTATTAGCCTAAAAGACAAACCAACTTGTTTCAAAAATGTTCTTGAATCAAGTGACACTGTTACTAATGAAGTGATCTGACATATTTGAAGATAATGTATCTTGCTTTTGGAAAAGAGAGAAATCATCTCGGCCCATTGGCAGATTTCTCTACTTGTTTTGAGAAAAATAAGATTTTAAGACTGAATACTGAAGACTGGAAAATATACTACACTTCTGGTTCTTATACAGTTAATAAGGAGACTGAATGTATATGATCCTACATCAGTGGTGGACAACCTGGAGTTTGTGGTCTACCAGCTACCTGCAGCATGACATTAGGGTTATTTTGATGCAAACAAAGATAAGCATTGTGGAAAATATACTGATCAAGAGTCTTCCAGTCTTTCTTATCCTTGCATCCAAAAGCTCAATTGATGAAACTTCAGACAAATCCCTCCTCTCTTCAGTTTTTCTTCTATTTTTATTCAGTTTTTCTCTGTCAAAGGAAGTCTGTAGGGGGCAATGCTGTCAACGGCAAAGTGACAGCAGCCACTTGGAATAAGAGCGGTGATAAGAGAGTTTTGTAAAACTAAAGGGAGCAGCAAGACTTCTGGAAACATCTGTAAAGCTTTGAATCTGTCAATAATCACTTAATTTATTGCATTTTCATCTAGATCTCATCCTTCACTGCTGCCATGAGACCTAATCCCCCCTTTACAGACCCATAAAGTTCATCTTATCTTATATTATTATTCACACAGCGACTCTGAATCTCATGAATAATGTGGGAATGTCAAACTGCAGGTAAACACATACACCGAAGGAAGTCTTTACTCTGACGTTTCCTTTCATTTTGATCACTTCCACTACGTATCTCCTGTTAGTGTATAAATACTTGATAATATCCTCTATAGGACAATATTGAGAGTGTAAAGCCTCATGGGAGCAATAACAAGACAAAGACCGCAGTGCGAGTGTCTGAACTGGTGCCAGAGCCTGGTGAGAAACAGCGAGAACGTCCGGGAAAAACAAAAACAATGTCCTATTGTGAATTATCTGAGAAAAGTGCTGATATGAATACACAGCAGCAGGTGTAGAAGCCACATGTCCATTTATTTCCACCTGTATACCAAACCTGGGTCGAATTCTGGTTCAAAATAATCCTTGGCATTTGGAAAAAAGGAAGCCAAGCTCTTCTTTTGTGTGTAAAAGCTAAAAGACCTTTGAACTTTTGCACATAAAAGAAAAAGGCCTTGGTTTCTTTTTTTTTCTTTCATCTTTGACTCCAGTGAGCTTTAATGTTTTGGATGCACTCAGGAATGCTCTCTCAATCTGCAAATCCTTAGTGTTTGTTTTAAACCGCTTGGAGGACCAGATGGGTGGGGTTTACTGCACCAGGGCATTTCGGATTAAATTGAGTAAAACTTTACTGGAAGTGCAGAGTGATGCGTCACAAACAGATTATAAGACAATTAGAAGCAGAGATAAACTTTTGTTGCAATATAATCAGATCAGATAATAATATTAAACTTTATTAATATGGCACTTTTTTAACTGTTACAAAGTGCTTTCCAAAACAGTTAAGATAAATAAATAAATAAATAAATAAATAAATAAATAGTGAATACATAGAACAGAAGACAAGAATAGATTAAAAATGAAACCAGACGTGAAGTAAAGATAAAATAAAATAAAATAAGAAGGTAACACTTAGTTAGTTAATGCTTAACTTAACTTAGTGACCCTTATTGTAAAGTGTTACCAATAAGAATATAAGGAGACAGACTCCATAAATCTTTCGGTATTTTGGGTTTTGCGTATTAAATCACACTCTGATTATAATAATTATCATACACATCCAATGTGCTTATAAAGCCTTATGAACACCGTTTCAAGTTAAGTGTTACCATAAACAGACCGTTCATAATACATTCCTATGTGGCAAACTCCACCCGTCTGAGGTTAACCTCAAGAGGTTAAAACAAACCAAAAATCCTCAGTTTTACTCCTTTATATCTTATATCTCTCCCCATTAAATCCACCTGGTTGCCCACACACAGGCAGGAGATTCAGCTGCTGATTCGGCCTGAATCTTGAAAATCTGTCAGTTGTGGCGGTCTGAAGTCCTGCACACAGCACATTTCTCCAGTATTAATAAGTGTTGATGATGCGGTGACAGGTACTTGGAGTGGACAGGTGTTGATTGGAGAGCGGTGTGTCCACCCACAGAGCTGATGTCACTCCTGGGTGGCGGCTCAGAGTGTTTAATTCTCTCTGATGGGTGCGGACTGACAGAGAAAGGCCTAGTGTTGGTTTTTAACTTTTGAGAGTTTTCCTCTGCATGCTGCCACACACACACACACACACACACACACACACACACGAATATCGCTCACTGTATACACTCAGACATACTGACACTAAGCCTCATTTATCATCTTTCAGTAGTATCACAGAACAGTGGTTCTCAATGTGGGGTCTGGGGACCACCTTGAGGGGGTTCCAGGGGGTCCCCAGCAAATTGATGAATTGTTAGATTTCACCATTATTTTATTTACAAGAAGTTAACACAATTAGAGAAGAATGACTATCTCTCTACCTACAATACAGATATGTAAATCTAACATGTAAATCTGGACAAAATCATATGTAACAATAAAAATATTCTCAGATTTGGGTCCGAGACACAAAATCTCATCAAATGGGGGTCCGTGGCCCTAATGTGGACTAAACTAGGGGTCCTTGATGTGAAAAAGGTTGAGAATCACTGTCATAGAATAGAATAGAATGGAACAGAATAGAATAAACAGAATTGTCCCACCAAGGCAGGAAAATAGTTTTTGGTCTCACTAATTTGTGATGATATGTTGAGTTTTGGGATATCATGACACACGATTCTGCAGTCTAAACTAACATTACCATTCGGTTCAATGGGATGAACATGAATTTATTTAACGTGATTTTGCGTACCAGTACATTAGCCGTATCGTGATATATATCAATAGTGAAAACGATTTTTATGATTATGATGATCATGACATGGATTTCAACCATATCGCCCAGCCCTAACTGACACACACACACACACACACACACACACACACACACACACACACACACACACACACAATCCGAATCCTACTTTTTCCTGTACTTGAGTAATTTCGGGTATTTGAGTATTCACCCCTCCTCATACTTGACTATTCTGTTATTTTAGGGTCAGGGTTAGTTGATAGGAGCTTAGGAGGAACCTTCCCCATGCCTTGGATGAATAATGGTCCATCAGTTATTTTGCAAGAGCCACACCAAAATGAGTCATCTATTATTTTTTGGGCTGAAGAAAGATGAAACGAGTGTAAAATCTTAATGACTTTTGCCTGGGAGTAACCGTTACTGAAGAGTACGTTTCCAGAAAAGTCCTCTAACCTTTGGTATCCATACTTGAAGAGTTTTGTGTAAAAAATTAGATCCACCATTTGAAAAAGTAGAAACATACGCTTTCAAAATTATTGCTGGCATGAAAGTAAAGCACATTATGGGGTTCTTGTTGAAGTTATGAGTCATCTTTAGACATCTTTGCTTACAAATAATTCTGTTTTTGATAGTAGAAACATCTGCGTTTTTGAAAAATACTGACTGATGAATTTCAGGCAGCAACATTTTTCCAAAATAGACACAGTATATAGAAGTTTAGAATGAAACTTTCCACTTTTTGGAGTGAAACACTGTATTTCAGCACTGTTGCAGCCTGCAGTAGCAGCGATACCCAACACTACTCCAGTTCATTCAGCGAAAATGAGAGTGTTAAGCACTGCCAGGGTCACATACAGTTTAAAAGGCTACACACACCTCACACACACACACACACACACACACACACACACACACACACACAACACACTGTGGATGAAATATTGATGTGTGACTCTAAGGTTTCTGCTGTGTGTCAGCGGCTCTCGGTGCGACCGGCAGGTCAGCAGGAGGGCGGCGCAGTGTGTTGGTGCAGGATGCTTCTGTTAGTTTGGCTGCCATCTACACCAGAGTCAGGCTCAGTTCACAGTTAATTCACTCAGTTCAGGAAGTGGATTTACCTCCAAATTCAAAAGCTGAACATCTTTTGCCAGAAATACAGCCTCCTATATCCAATCTGTAATGAGTTTTTTGATAATGAAGGCTCTATATGGTTGTTAGGTGCATTGCAGTTTCATTTTGAAGTAAACTGCCAACCTAGAACATATAGCTAACTATATCAGAAATAGTTATTTATAAGACAAGGAGATGAGAGTAATAGAGCTATAAATGGCATTTATGCCAGTGGAAAGTCAATGTGTGTGTAGCTTGTGTAGGTGGAGGTCTGTGTGTGTGTTCGCATGCATAGTGTTTGGCAGCCATATTGGAGGTCCTCAGCTCTGAGAACAGCTTACTACTTTAAACATAAACATAAAACTTGTCCGTCTCAACAGAATTGAACAGACGGTTAATTTCTGTCTGTTTCTGACTGAACTGATCATTTCATCACTGATCCATCTGATTGATTTAGTGTTTAAATAGGACTAGCTAACAGTGTGTTCAGGTTAACTGAGCTGACTCTTCTCAAGCTACAACTCTTCATGTTTTGGAGTAGAGACTAGGGCTAAAGACGAGACAGTTTACTGTGTCACAGTAACCTACATTTGGAAACAAATCCACCTTATCACACTATTCACTTTTACTCAGAACGTTACTGAATGGATCTACAGCCACACTACAAATGAAGCATCGTGTTAGTTCAGGCAGAACACTGAAGTCGTGCACGCTATCAGCTGATTGGCTACCAGTTGTCCAATCCAAGCTGACTCTCATCACCAATCACATTCAAACAACATGAGGCGGTCTTTATAATCTGCCAGCTCACACTGCCGTTCATTCATGCCGCTGCTGTGTTGAGTCAATGCAAATTCCCTCCACCACCCCGACCTCCTCCTGTATTATCTGCTCTCAGGATGCTGGTGCAAGCTATCTCTATCTTTTATGTTGGTTCATATTATTATGATACGTCTTCTATGACTTGGGGGGTTTATTGTGCTCCCCGCAGAATCTCTTGCATGCTGCTTGGATTCATTGGGGAGCATCCTCAAGAGCAGAGCCTTTTCCACCAAATATAACTGTATAACCATTAGTGCTGTAATGGTCCAGTCTCCTTTGACGTGTCAAGTGTCTCTGACTGAACAAGCTGTTTCAGCTGGCTCTCTGTTTCTAGCCTGGTTATAGATTTATAGACATTATTTGCGTACAGCCAGTTCTCCACTGGCACCAGCTAGACTGATAGAAGATTTGTGACACAACCACAAAGCCTCTATAGCCTATCTTTAGAGATGAGAATGAATTCAGTCATGGTAAACATACAGACAGACATCCAGACAGACAGACAGACAGACAGACAGACCAGCTGTCCCTCACCCAGAGGCAGGATGCCCCAGAGGGCGATGAGCTGCCGCACGTCGGACAGAGAGGGCATGGGCTCGACGTCCGCCTGCCGCAGGGTGGAGCCCAGGTAGCTGTACTCACCTGCAGGACGGAGAGGGGACAAGGGATCAACATTGACATTTTCTAAAATATTACAACACTGAAGAGAGTGAACTAATGCTGTGTTGCATTCAAAACCCGAAGCTGGAAATTCCCATCTGGTTGGTCGTAATTACAACCTCCGTGCGTTCCAGTGGTCCAGTTTAAAAAAACAGGGGAGAAACATGGACGCCTGCAAGCGTTTCTTAGCCCAGTGTAAAATCCTGTTCCCCTTGTTACAGCTTTGAAAATTAACTAAAGAGGATTATAAACATGTTAAACTGGCCTAAATGCTGTGTAGTGTTTCCTACTTGTGATTCTGACTTGAAGAGCCGTTCGATTGCATCTTTCCTAGTAGGAAGTCAGAAATTGTTTTTATATAATACCATCTTTCATTCTTTTTTCTTTTGTTTCAGTAAGTTTTTCTGCTACTACTCTGCTATTTTGCACACTCTCCTAATACTGTAATCCAAACCTTTTACCTTTCATTCACATTCTATGTTCTGTGTTAAAATGTATTTTTGTGTATGTTTTTGTATGACCATCATTTGCACTATTTGCTGCTGTGATGACCCGATTTCCTCATAGGGATCATTTAAAGTTTCATCTTATTTTATTTGCACAGATAGACTGAAGGACTGACACACACACACACACACACACACACACACATATGTACAGCTCAGTATGTCATACTGACGTAGACACAGATAGGCAGACAAAAAGACAGCTGCATTAAAATGCACACGCACTTCAAGGAGAACCTATGACTTCATTTCAATCCTCTACCAGCCTTATAAGGTATTTTCTTATTCCCTTCATCTGGGTAGTCATACTCCAATCATCATCATCCTGATGATGTTAAACCAATGAAGGACAAGTCTCCACACTGTGCAGCCTGTTAAAGTCTTATTCATTTTCTCACAGCCAAAGGGGCTGGAAACTCATCATCATGAAAATAATCAGGGTGCGGCTGCTGCCTAATGGTTAGAGGAGAGAGATTGTGACTGGAGGGTCGGAGGTTTGAATCACGGATAAGAGAATCTGGGCAGGGAGGAGAATGACACACACTTTCCCTCCTTCAACTCCTGCTGCTGAGGTTCCCTTCAGCAAGGCACTGAGCCCCCAGCTCCTCCAGTGGAGCTGCTCAGAGGCATTTCTCTGTTTTACAGGTCAAAATGACCAGGGTTTAGATTCTGTACCAAAGGAAATTATAGCAAAACAATAAATGCTACTAATGATATACAGTCCACTTCTCTAACAACAATAGTTTGGCAGGAAATGAAGTTGTTCTTGGTTTCATGGAACACAGTTAGTACTGTGATTACTACTACTACTACTGCTGCTACTACTACTACTGCTACTACTACAACTGCTACTGCTACTACTGCTGCTACTACTACTACTACTACTACTACTACTACTACTACTACTACTACTGCTACTACTACTACTAATACTACTACTACTGCTGCTACTACTACTATTGCTACTACTACTGCTGCTACTACTACTACTACTAGTACCGCTAGTATAATTACTACTACTGCTGCTGCTGCTACTACTATTACTAGTACTGCTACTACTACTACTACTACTACTACTGCTTCTACTACTACTACTATACTGCTACTACTACTACAGCTGCTATTACTACTGCTACTACTACCTCTACTACTACTATCACTACTACTACTACTGCTACTACTACCTCTACTACTACTACCACTACTACTACTACTGCTACAACTACTACTACTACTACTGCTATAAATACTACTGCTGCTACTACTACTACTACTACTACTGCTACTACTAATAATAGTAACAACAATAATGTATTTTATTTGTAATGCACTTTCAATGAAAAATAAACCTCAGGACAAATCAGGAAAGATAATGAGATGCAAAGCAGAAAAGTGTAGTAAATAACGGCTAAAAACAAAAGCCTTTGGATCAGAGGGATCATTAGACTCAGCTGTATGGAGACTAAGCAGAGCCCCATAAAGCCACGAGTATAAATCACACCAGCATAGATTTCCTCTAATGAACCTGAGAGATCGATTGTGTCTAATTAGCGGCTTGCTCCCGGCGTCCAGGTACAACACAGTAAATCAAAGCCGGGAAGTCATCGGCGGGCAAAACTACTTCTCTCTCTGTGTGTGTGTGTGTGTGTGTGTGGACAAACTGCACACTGACTGAACCCATTGAAACAGCCTTGAATTATGGTCTAAATCAATTTCCACTGTCGTGACAAATGCGGCACAGCTGTTGGTTAGCATGAAAGCTTTCCCAAACAGTAAGAATTGCATACATGGAGGAGCAGCTGTACGATCAGAGTGGAGAAGAGGAAGAGGAGGTAGGAATAGCGGGAAATGCACAAGGAGAAAATTGGAAAATCACGGGGAGATGATGAAAAATTTGAGACAGCAAATTAGGACAGTGTCCAGAGATGCTGTAGTGATGAAAACCCCGGTCTGTGAAAAATACATGTCCCCCGCTGGCCTGTCATCAGCACATTCCCAAAAGTCGTACTTGAGTAAACTGCAAACATCTGTCAATCTGCCAACGGTCAACATGGCTGGAACTGTTTCCAGCCAACAGCAACTCTGTGTTAACGGGTTTGTACATCTAGTTCTTTGCTCCGGCATTGACCTAATATACGCCCTGAAGGATCAATAAAGTTAATACTCTCTTATCTGAAACGACAAGGGGAATGAACTACACGTTTTCCTTTAAAAAAGAGAAGAAAAGCAATGAAAACAACTGATCAAAAGGACTTGGGAAGAAGGGAACGTAGCGAGACGAACGGAGATAAACGGAGAGAGGTGGGCAGCGGTGAGGAGAGATGGAAGAGAGAGAAACAGATGGGAGAAAGAAAATTAAGAGGTATCAGACATCTTCAAACGTAAGGGAAAGAAGAAGAGAGAGGAGAGGGGAGAGATGGAGAAGACAAATGTTGGCGCAAATACAGAAAAAAGTGAGGGAAAGATGGAGAGAGAGAGAGAGATGAAGAAGACACAGCTGAAAAAGAAATAAACAGATCAACAGGCAAACAGCATGAGTAGAAACTAGTCACTAGTTGCTATGATACAAGGAAACAATTGCAACAGGGCTTATGGGAAATGTAGTCTTAATGTGGAGAAACATTAGAACTAACAATACCACTGGGATGAGATAGAGGCGACCAATCATCTCCAACATGATGTCATTTGTTTACAGTCATTATACCAAGATATCACAACTAATTTGACAATGATTGCATTGATGATGGTATTGATTTTTTTAAAATTCTACTCATAGCACCGTTAAAGTCCTTAGATGTGCCCCAAATGTAGCAATTTTTAAATCCAGGTTAAAAACATTTCTGTTTTCATGTGCCTATGATTGAGGGATAGTATGTACTTTGAATTTTCTTTTGTATTACTTATCTTTTAATTATATTACTCTCTTTTTAACTACTATTTTATGTACTTTGTACTTTCTTTTAATTATATATGGATGTTCCTTTTGCTTTTATGTATGTAAAGCACACTGAATTGCCCCTGTGTACGAAATGTGCTATATAAATAAACTTGCTCGCTTGCTTGCTATTCTACTCCATTCTATGGTAAAAAATAAAACCAGACAAGACACACCAGAGACGATGAGAGAGACAGACAGCTGAAAAAGACGAATAGATAGATAGAGAGACAAGGAGCAGGGGCTTGTGGGATACATGCAGCGATACACGTGTGTGTGTTGTTCAGCGTGATTTAGCGGGGTGTCATGGTGACGGGTGGTTTCCCCGCGTTACTGTGCCTGCGAGCGGAGCAGGGAGGAGGATTGACTCATAAATCCCAAGCTGTGATGTTAGGGATCTTTGCCTCAGCTGGCCTGGCTGACAGGGGGAACACACACACACACACACACACACACACACACACACACACACACACACACACACACACATACACACACACACACACACACTTACAGACACATGGCTGATGGCTTTAGTCATCACATGAAGGGCTTCATTCGAAAAATGAGATAAACACTATTTTAAAAACATGACACCTGCTCTTACGAAATGATTGCTGGAATCAAAACAAAAACTCACTGTGGATCATCATGAAAGTTAAGACCTTTGCTTACAAAATGGTGTCATTTTAGATGATGTAATCAGCTGTGTTTAAGAAATATTGAGCAATCTTTTTTCCAAAATGGAAATCTAGTGTGTTGGAAGCAGCAGTGGTGGTAGCAGCAGAAATAATAGTACTAGCAGTAACAGTGGTAGTAGTAGTAGTAGTAGTAGTAGTAGTAGTTGTAGTAGTAATTCATGTTGAACTTCTGGAATAATTAAATAATCCAAATGTGTGTGTGTGTGTGTGTGTGTGGTACCAGTGTAGTCAGAGATCTTGACATTCATTGGTCGTATCAGGAATCCCTCCAGTATCAGTTCTTCATACAGAGACTCAATGGACCTGAGGGAGAGAGAGAGAGAGAGAGAGAGAGAGAGAGAGAGAGAGAGAGAGAGAGAGAGGGAGATAGAGAGAGAGATGAGAGAGAGAGAGGGAGATAGAGAGAGAGATGAGAGAGAGGGAGATAGAGAGAGAGATGAGAGAGAGAGGGTTGAGAGACATATTGACATAAGACGGACAGACACACACACACACACACACACACACACACATACACACACCTGTCCGCTGTCAGGTCCCTCTCTTTCTTCTTCTTCTTCTTACTGCTCTTCTTGCTTTTCTTCTTCTTCTACAAGTAAAAAACAGTACATGTAGAATTAGTTGAATGCTAGATAGAGAATAGATTTCATCCAACCTGACACACACACACACACACACTCACACACACATACACAGAAGCAGAGAAGTGATGACAAAATAAAGAATAAGTCAAATTATGTGGATAGAATGAATTACTCCCTTTGCTTGAAACATGCACACACACACACACACACACACACACACACACACACAGTTGCCGCTTATCTGTCTGTCTGTCAGAAAGTGTTTTTCATATTCGATATCTTCTGAGGAATGTCCTCTATTGCAGCCAAACTTCTGTTTCAAAACAAACACGGCGTATCGGCCAGCCGCCGCTCACACCCACCCAAGATGACAGGAACATGGAGGGAAGAGGCAACATGTCGCCGCACTGCAAAACACCACAGATGACTCCTGACAGCTGCAATAGGACAATATCACCCAACTGAAATGTATTATGTAATATCACGTAACTGAAATAGGTTCAATCCTGCGTTTTCAGTGAAAGGGGGATGAAGCCTGAATCTTAAACCGGGAGATCCAGGAGAGAAACTGGTAGGTCCAATTCCAAATGGCTAGGAGTACAAACGGAAATTAATAAATAGATACACTGTTAAAAATCTCAATTTTAACAAGGCATGTAAGCCAGAATTGGGTCTTTAAAGTCTCATTTTACTTAAAACAAGTGAAACAAGTCAACAATGATGCAGGAAGCCCTTGAGCCAATCAGCAACAAGATGTATCATCATTCTAAGTTTCATCAAAACTGGACCAGAGGTGTAGCATCAGGGCCTTGCCTGATATTCAGACTGAATGTCCTGCTGGTTTCCACTCCATTATTCAGCCTGAGATTTCCTCCTCGGCTGTTTTCTGTGTCGGGGGGTTGATTTTCCCCAAACCAATCACTAGTGACGGACGTATCTGAACCGATCACTAGTGACTGACGTATCTGTACCGATCACTAGTAACTGACGTATCTAAACCGATCACTAGTGACTGACATATCTGATGTATCTGAACCGATCATTAGTAACTGACGTATCTGAACCGATCACTAGTGACTGACGTATCTGAACCGATCACTAGTGACTGACGTATCTGAACCGATCACTAGTGACTGACGTATCTGAACCGATCACTAGTTACTGACGTATCTGAACCGATCACTAGTGACTGACGTATCTGACGTATCTGAACCAATCACTAGTGACTGACGTATCTGAACCAATCACTAGTGACTGACGCATCTGAACCGATCACTAGTGACTGACGTATCTGAACCAATCACTAGTGACTGACGTATCTGAACCGATCACTAGTGACTGACGTAACTGACTGATCACTAGTGACTGACGTATCTGACGTATCTGAACCGATCACTAGTGACTGACGTATCTGAACCGATCACTAGTGACTGACGCATCTGAACCGATCACTAGTGACTGACGTATCTGACGTATCTGAACCGATCACTAGTGACTGACGTATCTGAACCGATCACTAGCGACTGACGTATCTAACGTATCTGAACCGATCACTAGTGACTGACGTATCTGAACCGATCACTAGTGACTGACGTATCTAACGTATCTGAACCGATCACTAGTGACTGACGTATCTGAACCGATCACTAGCGACTGACGTATCTGACGTATCTGAACCGATCACTAGTGACTGACGTATCTGAACCGATCACTAGCGACTGACGTATCTGACGTATCTGAACCGATCACTAGTGACTGACGTATCTGAACCGATCACTAGTGACTGACGTATCTGAACCGATCACTAGTGACTGACGTATCTAACGTATCTGAACCGATCACTAGTGACTGACGTATCTGAACCGATCACTAGCGACTGACGTATCTAACGTATCTGAACCGATCACTAGTGACTGACGTATCTGAACCGATCACTAGCGACTGACGTATCTGAACCGATCACTAGTGACTGACGTAACTGACCGATCACTAGTGACTGACGTATCTGAACCAATCACTAGCGACTGACGTATCTGAACCGATCACTAGTGACTGACGTAACTGACCGATCACTAGTGACTGACGTATCTGACGTATCTGAACCAATCACTAGCGACTGACGTATCTGACGTATCTGAACCGATCACTAGTGACTGACGTAACTGACCGATCACTAGTGACTGACGTATCTGACGTATCTGAACCGATCACTAGTGACTGACGTATCTGACGTATCTGAACGGATCACTAGTGACTGACGTATCTGAACGGATCACTAGTGACTGACGTATCTGAACGGATCACTAGTGACTGACGTATCTGAACCAATCAGTGACTGACGTATCCGGCCGCTCTGACGCCACTTCAGTCACACTGATGCTGCAGCCAGTCAGCCTCTACGTCCATGATTAGCAGACATTTACCAACTGACCCAAGAAAGTTGGATGGTTTTGACAAAAATATCATCTTTGCAAAGGCGGGGGGGTGATTTCAACAAATCTATTCTGCCGAAACGTCAATGAAAAACAGTCGCACGAATGGTACAAACTTTTGTCCCACCCACGAAAGCGCCGATTGGCTCAATTGTTTCTCTGAGTGACCGAGGGAAACACCAGACTCTCTGAATCACTCGACAAAATCTGAAAAGTGGCCGGGACGCGATTCAGGAGTCTAGTTAGAGCCTGTCAAAGTTTGAAATCTTGACCTTTAATTATAGGCCAATCAGTGCAATGTTTTTAAACTCCACAACACAGAGCCAAAGTGCATCTTCCCTCTAAATTTCATCAAAATCGTACCGGTGATGTCTGAGATATCACATTGGAATTGCAAAAAAAATTAGGGGGGTTCAATCATAGACTGTAAAAATTAAGTATTGAATACTTTATGAGGCAACTGTATTTGTTGTATTTGTAATTTTCTGTTTTTTGCCTGATAATTACATTGGATGAAAAGTGTATCTATGGTTCTAATGGGTTTAAAATCTGATTACAATGCATCGCAATGCATTTCAAGTATTAAGCTTTCTTCCTGTTATTCCTCTTCTTCTTCTTCGTAATATTATCGCATGTGCAGACTTGGGAAACCCCAGATTCACAGCAGCAAACCACAGTGATCCAAACAGAACATTGTGATCAGATGGAGCCAGCAGAGCTGAGTCACTGCTTCTGGAGGGAACTCCGTGCTCCTTTGGCTGTTTTCACACTTACAGAGTAACGCATTTCACCACCCGACCTCCAATACACCCTGCAGCTGGGCGTGTTGCCTCGCTGCGATGATTAAACAGGCGAAGAAGAGACTCTGGAGGAAACTTATGTTCCAATGAGGAAAATATTTCCAAAGTCCCGCCTCTCTGCAGGAATTCGGTAATGTCCTGTTTGGTTAAAGTGAACAGCTCCATAATAAATCATTTTTATGATTGAGGGTTGATCTTGCATTTAAGAGAGCGTAAGATAAAACGAAACTTGAATGATTCCTGTGGGGAAATTGGGTTGGGTTGGAAAATAGTAACAGGATAGAGCAGAGAGATAGAGAACACAGCTGACAATTCCTTTCCATAAGAAAGTGAAAGTATGAAATAATATGAACTGCAGCATTATGAGGGTGTGTAAAATCCCAGCAGAACATACTCATACAAAAAAAATGAATGAAAATATGTAAATGAAATATATAAAATCAAATCAAATGTTGATTTGATTTGATTTGAGTGTTATGCACTCTAGATTAAGTTTGTCCTATAGAATCCACCTTTTCTGAAACTTATCTCTGGTCGTTCATCATCATCTAATCAAAATAAATCAGCAGAAAGCAGCTTGTTCTCCTGTTGGACGCACTGTGAGTCGCTCTGGGAAGTCACATGAGCTAAATGACTAAAACGTGAAAATGTAAATATGTAACATTGCACTGACATCCTATATGAGGACAGGCAAGTCACAGGCTGAGACTGTCAAGCAGTTGAGTTGAGATATTTTGGCTGAGACACAGGGAAACACACCAGGCTTCTCTACATGTGAAGACATGAAGACAGAAAACACTTCATCTATATGTATGATGTGATGGAGACACAGAGCCTGGCAAGTGTCTAAAACAGATAGAAGGGATTATCCATCCAGCCAAAGGTGGATAATAGCGGATTTGGGGTTTTAGTTATATAAAATATATATATATGAGCTGCTCTGGAGGCAGAAATAATCTCATTGGTTGAGTTAAACCTCAGTGGGCGGAGCCAAAGAACCACAGTTTTCCTGGCTAAGTAACTTCAGACTGAAGCTCAGTAAAAAAGACAAGAGGTAAGAGAGGAGGAAGTTAATATTATGAAGCCTAGCGCTCTGCTGCTAACTGAAAAAATACAATCTAGCAGTACTAAGTTATCTAGGTTAGCTAGTTAGCTAGCTGATCTTCAAGTTCAAACTAGCCATACTAGACTATAGCTATCTAGGTAAGGTAGTTAGTTAGCTGCTGAGCTTCCAACATCATGATGCCATGGTCATGAACGAATGAAACAAAATTTATATTTTGACTAGAGTTCCGTTTTTGCTAAGTTTAGCAAGTTAGCTAACTTGAGTAGTGCTCTGAAAAGCTGTATTCTTTGGCTCCGCCCACTGAGGTTTAACTCAACCAATGAGATTATTTCTGCCTCAGAGAAATGTTTGTAGGACTAAAACTCCAATCTGCTGGGTAATAAACTATACTTATGTCTTCTCTAGTTACTGTACTAGAATCCTTTTTTAGAAGAACACTTCTACCCCTACTTCTACTTGGAAAAGTGCTATTTTTAAACACAAAAATGATTGGATGAGGTGATGAGATGATTTTTGGGACTGCCCAGTTTAGATCACCGAGGTCATTTCCAACACATAATCCTCCATGGAATCAATATTCTGTTTAATAAGCTCTGGTCCGGTGCATATGGAAGCTTTTAATGTTCCCTGTGAAGCCTTCATCCCTACCGAGGAGCAGGTGAACATCTGAGTCACATTAACTTCTTTCCCCTCCATCTGATTTATCCAGACTGCTTTTGATGAATTCATAGGAGCTTGAAAACCAGACCTGTGTCAAACAGTACTTGTGGGTCATTCTTAGCGTTTGTTTTACCCTGCATGAAGCGCCAGATGGGCGGGGTTTACCGCATCTGGTCAGTACAAATAGTGTCGAGTTGTCAATCACAGTTTAGAGAAAGAAAAATAGAGAAAAAACTACACATTTAGAGAAAAAAGTTGTGGATTGAACGATTGTATTGAATTAACTGTGAAATACTTTACTGTGATTGTCTAAACTTTGCAGCACAGATTGTTTTATGTGGTAAACTCCTGCCATCTGGCACTCCAAGCAAGTTAAAACAAACGCTAACAATTGACGTTATATATCCATCTTGGAAAAAAAAAAAATAGGCTACCACTTGTCATTGTGTCAAAAACAGATGATTTTATCCTCAAACACATAAATATTTTGCAAGTTAAGGTCTTAAAATGACTCATAACTTTAATATGCTTCACTTTCCTACCAGCAATCACTTTATGAGAGTGTTATTGTTTTCAAATGGTTGAAACTTTTCACTTATTTCCACATTGACCACTGGCAGATCATCTACCTTCTTGCTGCCTTTCTTGGCCTTCTTCTTCTTCTTCCCTTTGTCGCGGTCGACGACCAGCTTGAGGCTCCTCAGCTCCTGTCTCATCAGCTCGTCCACCTCGGAGGAAGAGATCAAACACGCTCAGCTTTTAGCCTTCAGCTCATCAGCACAAATCACTCACAGATGGGAGACGAGGGGTTTGGCACGCAGCGGACGGCCCGAACATATCTGAACACCAGCCTGCATGGTGGAAGCCTGAGGGTTACACTGTAAAAAAATGGCAAGTTTAGCAAGTATTTTGGCATTCGTTCAGATCGGATTTTGACGAAACGTGGGGAAATTATGCATCTCACCATTGCGTTTTGGCATTTAAAAAATTACACTGATTGGCCAAAGGGGGGCGCTACAAGTACAAGGTATTTGCTACTGATTGGCCGACTGCATCATTTGTGGGGGACGAAATGTTTAACGTCTTTTTTTATCTTGTTGTATCCAAACTTTTCAAGCTTATTTCTGGATATTTTCAGTCAAATTATCTACTCCCAGATAATTTAGCAGATTTAAATAAATGACATTTTGTTCCACGATAACGCAAATTCTTTTTAAGTAATTTACTTGGTACGGGTGAAACTGTATTAGAACTGTCTTAGAAGTTTGCTGATTTTATGAATTGTTTTATGATTTTTTGAGAATAGTCATATTTAGTCTACACGTATTAAGCAGAAGTTATCTTCCAATGCAGAAAGACACTCTTACCAACAATATTGTAAAAAGTCTGGACACAAGTTAAAATCACTTGCCAGGCTTGTTATTTTTTGCAGTGTAAATCGAGGTTCATCTGATTCGTCTCAAGAGAACTGTTTCCAATTTAAGCTTATTAGACTCGACTTATTAGTGCGATAAGCAATGTATTTCTTTGCGTGTTCCTCTGATACACAGATACAAGAACAGATTTCACCAGAGGGCTCACACTGTAAAAAATGACAGTAAAATGACAAGCTTGGCAAGAAATTTCAGCTTGTATCCAGATTTATCGAGTATTTTCAGGATAAACTATACAACTGGTGTGAGATGGAGGCTACCAATCGTTTCATGTCTTTACAGTAATTATATCAAAGTGTCAATTAATTTGGAAATTATATATTGATGAGTAAAAATGCAACATATAGCACCTTTAACAGACAATGTGAAATTAAAGAAACAGCATAATTTAGCCAAGACTGGCTCTCAAACACAAAGAAGTGTGGTTGCAATGTCATCATACAGTCATCAGTCATCTGTGTGTGTGTGTGTGTGTGTGTGTGTGTGTGTGTGTGTGTGTGTGTGTGTGTGTGTGTGTGCCCTCACCTGAACCCTGACCTCCTCCTCCACCTCCAGCCTCTTCTCCTCTCGAACCAGCTGAGCGTCGAAGCGCTGCAGGAAGTTCTGGCTCTCGTCACGGCTCTGCCACACGTCTACACACACACACACACACACACACACACACACACACACACACACACACACACACATGTACACACAAAAATGTCTTTCATGAATGACAACAAGGATGAGGAAGTGAATTGGGAAGTGGCGAAGCAGCTGCTGTGTGTGGAACGCTGCTTTCCCAGGATGAGAGAGGAAGTGAAAGAGTGGGAAGAAGAGAGAGAAAGAGAATGAGAGAGAGAGAGAGGGGCAGAGAGAGAGAGAGAGAAAGGGGGGACATAAGTCGGATAGAGAGGTAGAAGAGGGTGAAGTATAGAGAGAAAGAAACAGAAGAGAAGACAGAGAGGAAGAGATAAAAATAAGAGGAGAGAAAGAGAAAGAGAGAGAGAGAGAGAGAAAGGAAAACAGGACAGAAGAGAGAAAGGGAGAGAAAGAAGAGCGGTGGGAGAGAGGAAGAGGAGGAAAGAATGAGAGGAAGAGAGAGAGTAGAGAGAAAGGGAGAGAAGTTATGAGTAATAGGGAGAAAGAAAGAGAGGAAGGCAGACGGAAGTAGAGAAAGATAGAGACAGAAAGGAAAGAGGATAAGAGGAAGAGGGATAATGAGAGATGGAGAAAGAGAGAGAGGAAGAGAGAGGGGAAGAGGAGGAGAAAGAATGAGAGGAAAAGACGAGAAGTAGAGAGAAAGGGAGAGAAATTACGAGAAATGGGGAGAGAGAGAGGAAGGCAGAGGGAAGCGGAGAGAAAGAGAGGGAAGTAGTGAACGATAGAGAATGAGACGGAGAGAGAAGGATGCAAGAGGAAGAAGAGAGAGGAATAATGATGAGATGAGGAAAGAGAGAGGGAGAGAGAGAAAGCAACAGCTAGAGAGAGAGAAAAGGGAACGAGGGAGGGAGGAAGAAGAGAAATAACGAGAAAGCGAGAGAGGGAAAGAGAAAGAGCGAGAGAGCAGATGGAGGAGGCAAGGCAAGGCAAGGCAGTTTTATTTGTATAGCACATTTCATACACTGGGGCAATTCAAAGTGCTTTACAGAGTGATAAAAATACAGTAAAGGTAAAAGATTTACAATTAAAAAGTGCAAAAGTACAGACAAGAGATACAAAAGATAAAAGACTTTAAAAGTAAACTAGTGCAGTTCAAATCAAGTGAAACAGAAAGATAAAAGAACACAAGTACTCCCACTTTTAGATGCACATTGTGAGTGAACCCATGTGTTTTTCTTTAATTTTCTTATCCCCTGTCCTTCCTGATTCTACTCTTGATCTGATATTTACATCAGGTGGTAGGTGAGTAACACAGAGGTACATTGTGTTGTCTGAGTGGCTCTCAGGAGCCACTTCCTGCCTGGAAACCTCCACTTCCTGTCTGGAAAGCTCCACTTCCTCCCTGGAAAGCTTCACTTCCTGCCTGGAAGCCGGCGTACAGCAGGTAGATGCAGCAGGTGGTGAGATCAGATCAGATCTCCCGTGACAAAACAGACTGGAGGACAAAACAGCAGCTCAGGCCAGCTGAGAGCCTGAAGTGTCCCCATCTGACCCCAGTCTGCCTTCAACTCAATGGGATTATTTCATTTTTATAATCTCATTATAAAGATTTGATTTGATGTCGTCATTGCTGTGCATCCACATTTAAGAGCTGGAATCCAGGACTTTTTCCAGCAATAAATAGTTATTTTATCCATCTGGACCATAGAGGTTACACAAGACCAACTGACGTATTACAGATGCTCTCCACAGACCGCTATTTAGATTTTTGACAAGGTAGAAACAAAGTCTGCTAACTATCCAGCTAACGTTAGCCAACACAGCTAGTAAGTGCCGCTTACTAGTAGCACCGGTTAGCATACTAGCTATTTAGCTAGCTAGTTAGCATACTAGCCCGAAAGTCTGCTAACTATCCAGCTAACGTTAGCCAACACAGCTTCAGAGCCGCTTACTAGTTAGCACCAGTTAGCAGATTAGCTAGTTAGCATACTAGCCTGAAAGTCTGCTAACTATCCAGCTAATGTTAGCCAACACATCTTCAGTGCCGCTTACTACCAGTTAGCATACTAGCTATCTAGCATATTAGCTGACCCAAAGAGCTTAGCCTACAGTTAAAGTCATCTTTGTCCAACCTGACTGATATGTGAGCAGCACACTGTAGGCTGCTGTTACTGTCAAGTCACAGCTACACCATCACAAGTCTGTTCCTGCCTCATTTCATTACAAAAGTTACAGTCATGAAAGTCAAATGACCAGGTCCGGGGGAAGACATTTTTATTGAGGTGGGAAGTGTTTACTGCTGAGCGACAATGGCTGCTACACCATCTCTGATGATATAACTGATAATATAATACTTCTGTGGTTGTTTGGTTGAAGTCCGAACATCATTTTAATGTCCCCCCCCCTTCCTAATGGATAAGAGATCAGTCTCCAAAATTACAGATCTCCTTTCACATAGCCTATTGTTGTCACAACAACATGTGAGCTCGACCACTTTCAAATCTGGTTTTGAAGAACCGATAGCAATGTGAGAAAAGATTGTTGTTTGGGCATCCAGGCTGTCACTAAATGCATTCTGGTGTGATCAGATAACGAAAATCACATTGAAATGATAAGATTAACTGTGGCCTTTTTCTATTTTCAGATGACCTCTCTCTTCAAATACACACTGCAAAAGATATCCATCATATTTCTTACTATTCTGAAAACAAGTGAAAAATTCTGCCATCAGGTTGAGATAATTCCACTTTTCTTTCCAATACAGTGTCAATATAGTGGAATAATCTTGAAACAACTTATAAACAAGTTGTATTGTCTCATCCCAAATGTTTTCACTTGTTTAAAAAAAAAAAAAAAAAGATTCTAATACTCAATTCTACTTTAAACGACTTGTAGGATGAATATTTATTGCAGTGCAGCTTCCAAGACAGGTAATGCCATTCCTCAAACAGTATTGTTTATCACAGAGTTAAATGAAAACGAGGTTAGCTTATTATTATTTCCCAGCTGATTTTCATTTTTCACTTTTGAGTCCCATAAATCCTCTGCTTGTTCTGATTCCTCCTGCCTTCAAGTTCAGCCAGGAGTCAAAGGTCGAGGGTTTAACCGGCCGGCACCTCCAAAAAACACCAGCGTCTGTCTTTGAAATGGGATCTGCTCCTTAGGTCGCGGGGTCAACCTCTCCTCCACAAGCCCCCCCCCCTCCTCCCTCCCCCCACCCCGCTTTTGTCGAAATCCCCCCCTTTTCAAAACGTCCCGCAGGCAATCCGAGAGCTATAATTACCTTTTCTCTCCTCTGTCTCCACTGTTTTCCCCCCAAACTCGGCCTGTTTGTTTAAATAAGGCGTCTATTCTAGGCTAGTGAAGGCAAAGCAGTGAGAGAGTATTGGAGCTGGTGATCCGAAGCAGAGGTCGGGCTTATCAGGTCCTGTTCACTGGCTTTTAAATGCACTAAATGAACTCTAGCTCAAACAGAAAGACACACACACTAGAAAAAGGTAAACTTAGCAGCTATGTGGGGTTTTTAGGCTTGTTTTTATGGGACGATCCTTATAGGTACAATGTAAAATGCTTTTGAATGTAGAACCGTTCTCTCCAAAATAGTAGAAATACAAGTAGAAATGTAGAATAAGAACATCTGAGCAAAAACAAGCGAGGGATTTCTTTCCAAAATGCTATATGTCTAAATGCTATATGCATTTATGCATATATAGCATTTAGAAATATAGCATTAGCAAACATGTTAATATTTGGCAGTTAATATTTCAATAACAGAACAGAACAACTGATTCTATTCTCAAAGAATATAGTATTTTGACAGCAAACATCTTAAGGTGACTATGAGTGTAATAGTCAGTATATTATATGTATAATAGTGTGGTATAATAGCAATGGGCAGCAGATAATACAATACTTATATGATACAATAATGATAATACTTACTTAGTTGGTACATAAGAATATTATCAAGTGTATTTCTTTGTTTTGGGATGAAAGCATGAAATACGAAAAACATTAGCTGGCACTAAAGAGCAATAACAACTTTCCCCCAAACTAATCAATTCTTGAAAAACTATTTCATTTTTTCTCTGGACATGTTTTTTCTTTTTTGACTAATTGTATTTTTATGGCATTTCAAAGCTTCCCAAATTTTGCTTGACAGTTGGATGGAAACAGCTTGTGTCAGCAGGCATCCGCCCTGCTGAAGTGTCTCTGAGCAAAACACTGAACCACTACCAGCTCCAGACCCTGACCTCTGACCTCCCTGAGGAGCGGGAAGAGAAAAGAACATTTGTCCTCTGGGAGACCAATAGACTTTAAAAAAAAAAAAAAAACCATGTTCTAATTTCATGCAAGCAATACTTTTGAGAGAGTATGCATCGCTTTATTCTCTCATTTTGGAATGAAACTCTTTAAAAGTAAAAGTATTTGTTGCCTTTAATCCCTCCTGATCCCAGAAGGGCCCCCGAACACATGGACCCCCCAAAACTAATGTTTCTACATGACTCCAATTTCATGGTTATTGTGCTTTGGATCTGAACCCCAGACCTTCTCATAGTCACTTTGATGTCTTTACCAACTGTATTACATTGTATTTTACATTTACTTATCAAACTAATTGCTTTCCACAGTATAAATTCACCATATGAGCGCTCACAAGGCAGCAGACCAGCAGGATCAGGTGATCAGCTGAACATGAACAGATCAATACTGAATATGAACCAGCTATAACTAAGATATTCCACTGAGTTTCACTCCCGATGATGATTTGCCTGACAGACTTTTCCTTTTTTTGTTGGATCATTAGTGACTGAAAGATCACAGTTTTAACCATTTTCCAACAGATTCTAACACAAAAAGGACTTTAGGGTGATTAATTCCTCTCAGAGACTCCACTATCACAGCAGCATCGTGTTAAATCTCTGTATCTAGCAAATGTTTCTGGGAATACTTCAGGAAAATTCACTGTAGAGCCTGTGTTTTACAAGACCGTTTCTCCGGATGGAAAAAGCTCTCAGCAGAATCGGACCATTAAACTCTGTCCTGCTTTCGTTTTCCAACACAAGATTGGTAAGGCGAGAAAAGTAGAAGCAGATATACGCCATAAACGCTTAATTTCTAAGAAATGGTGACAAACGAAAAGTGAAACATCAATTTTCACTTGTGTCGGGAAAGAAAACTTCCCTCCCACCGCTCTGCTTCGCACTTATTTCTTTTTTTTAGCGCCTCCGTCACAGGAATGTCGTCAAGCCGCTGTGACTCTGACCTTTGACCTCCTCACTATTAACTTGCTTGAAATGAGGGAGATCTAGGAACTGAAGCTCATTCTGCTGTCGCTCTCATTGTACGTCGCTCTGGATCAGAGGGTTAGGGGTCGGCTGAATGTCTACAGTGTTAAAAACAGAGACCACACACACACAGGTAGAAACCTTCCCTGCCTCATACTGTACTGAAGCACCTGGACTGTGAAGAGACGAGCGCTTCAGTCAGCAGCTCTTCATCTGCCACGGTCATGCTTTGGTTCTGCTGCATGGAAGCTCTGCCTCTAATATTTCACTACTGGTTTCAACAAATGTGACTGTTTTTTTTCCCCAGGAGAATGTAACTTGTTTCAGGACATTTTCTTGGTAAAAGTGAAATTTGTCTTGGAGAAAGTTTCTTGTTTCCAGATGTTCTTCATTGTTTTATGATGATTTCTTGAAAGAAGAAGTCATATTGGCATGAATCAAGTGAAATTTACTGAAAACAGCAGATTATCTGCCAGTGCAGTGAGAGAATTTGACTCAGAATATCATGAAATAAGCTGATAGGTCTGGAAACAAGATAAAATCACTGGACCACTTCTCATTTTTTGCCGTGTAACAATTATTTTCATTTTTCTGATTAATCTATTAATCATTTAATCTATAAAATGTCAAAAATAATGCCCATCACAAGTTCCCAGAGCCCAAACTGATTCTTAAATTGCTTACTTAGTCTGACCAGCCGCCAAAAAAACTAAAATATAAATTTTATAATGATATAAAACGGAGAAAAGCAGCAAATCTTAGCATTTGTGATGCTGCAACCAGAAATTGTTTGGTATTTTTACTTGACAAATGACTAAAACGATTATCAAAGTTATAATCGATTAACTTTCTGTCGATCGACTAATCGTTTAATCAACTGATCGCTTCAGCACTAAAACACACAACTGTGATCCTGGGATTTTTCTGTTTCTTACTCGAACGGAAAGTTTACACTCTCATTTCTGAGTTTTGTGATGCTTGAAACCATTGAAACCTGTTAAAAACCTGCTGTATGATTTCAAAAACACATGAGCTGCATTGAGAAAATCAGCTTTCCTCTTCCTTCTTGCAGATACGTTCTTTACTCTAACAGCAGCAGCATGTGAGGTATTTGTATGCAGGAACATGCTTTTTGAACCGGACTCCCTCCTCTTTGTTTTTTCTTTCCCTGCCTGCTCAGTCTGGGAAAAAAAGACGTGTTTTGTTCCTTGCGAAGCAAAGCGGCCCGGCAGGAAGAGTGATTCTGGGTAACAAGCGCTTCCTATTGCACGCTCCCCTGACCAGGAAATTGAAAATTAAATCCATGGGTCGCATCCAGCCGCTGCTCCGTGACGCTGGCACAGGAAAGTCCCAGGGTTTGTCTGATGCCCCCGGCCCAGCTGGGAGGGATGGGGGGGGGAGGGGAGGAGGGGAGGAGGGGGGGAGGACAACACATAACAACAGCAGGAGAGGCAAACAAAGCATTAACCGCGTCCAAAATAACCGGACGACGTGCAGCACAATGCCTCACTTCAAGGTGGGAAACGCTCAGAGGGAAACCTGCATGTTTCCACGTTCAGTTGGGTACATCTGTCTGCTGCTTTTTCACATGATGCTGCTTTATTTTGGCCGGGTCTCAAGATATTTTAATCCTGATGGGAGTATCTTGATGTGTTTTATCGGCATTAAAAAATCCAAAATCCAAAATAGAAATAGGTGAAATAAGCACAAGTCTTTTTGCTTTTTCTTGTTTCTTTTGTGCAGACCATTTTCTGTTGAATCTTGATGGGACTAGCTGGTTAAAGGTTAAATAAAATGTATTTTAGTTTTTCTTCACCAGACACTTACATTACCAACCCTAACCCAAATTCCTGGGTCAAAGTTTCTACTTTGTCAAACTTTCAGTTTCCCTAAAAATGTCTGGTTAGCATGGTGAGAGGCCCACACTGAACCAAAGGGTGCTACTGGTGGCTAGCTTGTGGCTACGAGAACCCATTGCTTTGAAGGAGGAATGCTAACAGTGCTAACAGCAATGCTTGATTCATTTAAACTTTATTGAACACTAGAAAGGACAATGGATTTTGGGAGTCTAAGAGAGGTCAAACAAGCCATGAATTGAAAGAAGTAAATAGACTTGTAATGACGATTTCCTTATGTGACATTAAAGTTTAGGAAGTTATGGAGGGACATTTTGAAGGCCAAAATATTTCAATTTTGTAGAAAATTCCAATTCAAAACAGTTGTCAATTGACTGTGGCTTGGTTAAAAATGTCATTTTCAAGAGACCTGGCTAAGAAAACAGCATTAAGCCAAACATAAGCTTCAGACAAACAACATGCAGCAATTAAGTCAAAATTACATAACTGTGTGAAGTTATGATTCAGCATATGATGATTTTAAGGGCCAAGTCTTAAGAGATGAAGTCTAAATATCAACAAACATTTCAAATCTTCCAAGAAATTCCTTTCAGTCTGAGCAACCTGAATTTCACCCGCTGCTTGTTTTCCTAATGGATTAATGGATGTGGTAATTTACCACAGTGGAAATAACTCTTTCACTTTCCGTGTTATCCTTCATAATGCTGATTGATTATCAATCTTGGCTATTCACGTCGATTTCTAACACGACACTAAACTAACCTCTCCCTCTCACGGAGCGACCCCGGCCGTCAGCGGGGCTCTGCACATAGTTCGGGCTTCACTTTCACGCTTCATTACGTCCAAATAAACCCAAACGAGCAATCATCTTCCAATTACAGACATCTGGTGAAGCAGCGTGTGACGCTGTGTGGGACCGAGCCGCCCGACAGACAGATGTTTGTTTTCAGTCAGTGCTTTGACAGACAGGATGTTAAACACGCATTTCAATCCTCTCGGTGTAATTAGGAGTCTTCGCATATCCTTCTGAGACAAAAACACACGTGTACAGGCTTCAGCAGAGGGGTCAGAGGTCAGCGGGTGGCAGGAGCATCACCCATGTAGTAGGCAGCGGTTTGGTGTCTCTCCAGTCATTTAGTCTCATATTCAGCCTTCAAATCTTCTTCTTCTTCTTAAACCGAGAGAAACATTGTGCAGTGAGGAGAGATAACTCCACTTGTTTCCAATGCAGCTTCACTTGTTTCAGGAGTTTTCTAGAAATGAGTGTCAGTCTGTTGAAACCAGTCAGAATAAGGCAGATCACTGCACTGCTGTCGAGAAAATGACTCTTGATTCTACTAAATTCTTCAAACAAGTCGATTTGCATTGGAAACAAGTGAAATTATCCAACCTCACTGGCAGATTTTATCACTTATTTGAAGAAAATTACATCTTTAGGACTCAATAATCGACTAAATGACTTGTTAAGATGGAGAATTTTTGCAGTTTGTGACTCAGATCTAATCAGTGTGAACAGAAAAAAACAGCATGGAGTTCAGCATTTTTTCAATTCCCATCCGGACCACATGGATATGTGATACAAAATCAGATCCTGAGGCATGCGACCTACATGAGACTCGTGTTTGAAAGCTCAGATCAGAATCTGTCAGCGTCACCGCGACATACAAAAGTAAATCTTACATCATTCACCTGAGACGACGTGTCATCTGAGCCAGCGCTGGTTTGGAAGACAGCGAGACGCGACAGTGAAGAGAAAGACAATTAGCCGACTTGACTGGTGTTTTGGGAGAGAGACGTCTCAATTCATTCTCCCAAAAACTCCCAAAAATCCCAAAAATGTTAAAACAAGCAGGAGCAGCGTAGGAACAAAAGCGGTATGTGACGGTATGTATTATATAGGTATGCAGTCAGAACTTTAAAATGGTATGTGTCACATAATTCAGCCTTCATGCTGGAACTGAGTATGGAGGAATGAAGGTGTGCGGTGTGAACGAAGCCTTGGCATGTTTTCCCAACTATTTTGTTTAGAGCAGTTATGTCAGTCTGTAGTGTGACCTGATTGGTCCACGTGGGTCAACCAACCTATTTAAGATGGTCTCTCCTTTTGTCTTGCAAAATAACCTGATGAAGGTCTGTGTACCGAAACGTTGTTCCCAATAAATCTTTTCTAATTGCAAGTGAAGTAGCCAGTGTGCAGGAGTCCTTTGTTCTACTACAGTCCCTGTGGCTCCCTGTTTGGTTTAGAATCGATTTTAAGATTTTATTGATCACTTTTAAAGCACGTTTGGGTCTGGCTCCAAGCTACGTAACAGATATGTTGACCCTAAATGAGCCAGTGCGCAGCCTTAGATCCTTAGGCTGGGCCCTTCTGGCTGTTCCAAAGTCTAGACTTAAAACTAAAGGTGACTGTGCTTTTTCCATCAGGGCCCCTCGGCTTTGGAACGACCTGCCTGAGGAGAGAAGGCTCGCAGAATCAGTGACTTCTTTTAAATCACTTCTTAAAATCCATTTTTATAGACTTGCTTTTATGTGATGTCGTCTTTTTATCATCTTTTTATCATCTTTCTATTGTCTTTTTACGTCTTTTATCTTAACTCTATCTTAATTTAATCTTACTTTTATTCTATCATTTTATTTATTTTGGTTTTCGTCCTACGATTATACTACTATTTACTTGAATGTTTGCTCTTTTCCACCTCTGTGTTCCTATGAACTTAATCCCTGTTTATTATTGTTTTATTGCCTTTCAAATTCATAATTTGAGTATTCTGTTTTTATTTTGTCTGTCAAAGCACTTTGTAAACTCTGTTTTTAAAGGTACTATATAAATAAAGTTATTATTACAGTCGGCCCATGGTCTACAGGTGTGCAAAAGTTTTGCTCCTAGAGCAGTTATTTCAAATGTTGGAGTGGTTTACCCCTTATTTTGGTTTGTTTAGTCAAACAGTATGAGAACAGAGAAATCTCACTCGGGTGTGGACCAATACAATCCAATCGAGAACTTTGTTGAGAAGGCGGTGTCGGTACGTTTCTACATTTGCGGGGATTGAACCTGTGATCTTTAATTGACACAAAGATGAGTCGACCCACCAGGATTCCCTGCTGTAGGGCTGGGCGATATGGTTGAAATCAATATCACGATAATCATAAGGATTTTTCTCGATATCAATATATATCACGATATGGTTCATGTATGCAAAATCATGTTAAATAATCAAATTAATGTTCATCTCATTGAACCGAATGGTGATGTTAGGTGTGATGTCAAACAAAGCTGAAATTTTCAAATAATATTCCTACCATACCTCATTTTATGAGAGTTTTTAAGTAAAATTTGCTTGTCATCATCAATTCAGACAGCAGAAATGTGTCACGATATCAAAATATCTTCATATCATCACGATATGATTCCACTGAAATACGATAAACGATAATATTGAATTATCGCCCAGTCCTACCCTGCTGCCTTGTCTATTAGTGAAAAAACCTTGTGACTCAACGCAAAAGTGGGTGAAAAGAGAAGAAAGGTGGGAAGGAAAAGTAGAAGAACGACCAGCTGCGTTGCGTTATTCCGCTCCGACATTAACGTCCACGAAACACATTAATGCCAGACGAGAAGACGAGAGGAGAGGTTAAAAACTACAAATCAATCACTCCTTTTCATATGAGCAGTCCAGACCTAACGAGCTGCACCCTGAGAGCGTGGCGAGGCGAGGCGAGCGGCATGCGGCCCGCGATGGACATTCCTGAGGCGAGTGAGGCGGCGGTCTGGTCTTCATTAACCGCTCAAAGACTTGTTTCTTCTCGGGACCGTAACCTGAAGCCCCGGGTTTGCGGCGCTTGACATTGGCGGGGCGAATTATAACCGAGAGAGAATTAACCAGCTTTGACCGGCCGGGTAATTACTTCCTGCGAACTCACAGCTGCTGTGGTGTTGGTTGTTTTTCTTCACGCCCGCTCCCAGCCGGTCTGAGCTGAATTAAAGGTGATGCGGGGCGGGGGGGCAGCCGGTAACAGGCCGTTCACACTGTGAGCGACATGGTCAATGTGTCGCTCTATTCTGACTGATTGTGGGCGGGGCCAAAGGCTCAGATTGCAGCTATGTAGCGCTCTGCAGCTACAAAGTTTTGAACAGCCAAATCAGGTATTTCTGCTGCTCTGGTATTGCCTGTCATTATGTTGCATTGTTTTAATGGGTTAATATAGCTAGATGGCAATTGCTAATTAGATAGCATTAATAGAAAATAAACAGAAAAAAGCTAAAATGACTTCAAAGGTTATCTTCGACCCCAACGATGGATGCAAGCATCGTTTATTCCTGCTGTCTTTCAAATAAAAGTTTTAGAGAACTGGGAGGCTTTGAACGGCTGGAATCAACTTTACGTCCATCTTGCACTTGCCAGGCAGAAATATTGTTCATTAAACGAAATCACACAGAGGTGGTAGAAGTACACAGATTCCCTACTCAAGTAAAAGTGCAAATACTCGTTTAAAAATATACTCTGGTAGAAGTTGAAGTACAATTTCAAATCCTTTACTCAAGTCAAAGTATAAAAGTATGTGGACTTAAATTTACTTAAAGTATAAGAGTAAAAGCGTTCTCTAAAAAAGTAATTTCTGATGTTCTAAACTGGTTTTCTGTTGAGCGTTCCTCTGAATCCCAGATGAGAAAGAGTCTGCAGCTCAGATCAGGAACCTGAACCCCAGCAGCTGAATTCACTAACGTTAATTCTTTCTCTCTTGTTGCTTCTCTCTTCTTCGTGTTGCTTCTCTCTCTTGTTGCTTCTCTCTCCCTTTCCCTAATTTTTGGTGTCGCTTTGCTGAACAAGCAGCCGATCACATTTGGCTCTTGGTCAGCTGCTTCCGGGATGGATGCTGTCTGATGCTAAAAATATATATTTTTTTTTTAGAAAATCAGTTGATGATTTCCTAATAGTAATGAGTCTGTTTTGAAAATGTAGTGAGTAGAAAGTACTGATTTTTCTTGTAGTGAGTAAAAGTAAAAAGTTTTCAGTGAAAGAAAAACTTGAGTAAAGTACAGACACTTGAAAATCTTACTTAAGTACAGTAGTGAAGTATTTTTACTCACATCACACCTCTGAAATCACATGAGTAGGGAAACAAGAAAATACGGAAATCTGATTGGCTGTTGACAGCAGATGACCATGAAAAGTTCAGCTTGTTGAGCATCCACATCAGCTGAGTTTCCCTGTTCTGTTCGCTCAGCTCCGGAGGAAATTACTGAAATTCTTGTTGAGAATTGAGTTTAGTATTGGGTCGAATGTCCCATCCAGATTACAGCACAACCTTCTACATATGTACCTGTGTTGGCCTCAAATCAATGTCACTTCACTCAGTTAAAATTCTCTAAAATTCAAAATAATTGCAATGTAAAGTGCATATTTATAATAAATCAGCATTTATTCTCAATGTGAATGTGGCTCATTTACAAACTGCTATCCATTTTAGAAAAAAACTCATTACCTGAAGTTCATCATTCAACATCTCTATAGTGGATTCAGTTTGTAAAAGCTCTGCAGTTTGAATGAAGATGGTTGTACTGTATATACACCACATATTTTATTGCTGCTGTCAGCTAAAAACTTAATGACTCATATTTTAGCACATTTCTTGTTCTTGTTTCTTGCATGAATTGAAAGTTTACATGTTCATTTATGTCTTGAGTGAGTTTCATTACTCTCAGGTCCATGAAACCTGTCAAAACCGCACTGTATGATTTCAAAAGTACATGAGCATCAATACGAAAAAACAAGAATTATTTACTTATTTCTCGACAAATTTACTTTTTGGAGATCCACGTTTTCTATCAGACAATCTAAGTGTTTTAATTCATCGTTTGTGATCAGAGTTGGAAGTCTCTGTTCTGCCGCAGGATGTTAAAGTGATTTGAACTCGACATCCTCAGTGAAGCGACTATAGGAAGAGTCTGAGCGACTGGGAAGAAATTAATTAGACACTTCACAGACAGACAGGAACCATGAAGCTGCTTCTAATACATCCTGCCAGGAAGACGTGAAGCATGAAGGAGGGAGAAGTGAGTAGAGAGATCGTCCTTCAGCTGGAGGAACCGGGTTCAAACCTCCAACCCCGCCCTGCTGAAGTGTCCATGAGCAAGACACAATGAATCCCTACCTGCCCCATCACCTCAGTCTGTTTTTACTACATAGTGCGGTAGAAACGACTAACTGCGCTGCAAAAAATCTCCATCTTAACAAGTCATTTAGTCGATTATTGAGTCCTAAAATCATAATTTTCTTAAAACTAGTGAAAAAAATCTGCCAGTGAGGTTTGATAATTTCACTTGTTTCCAATGCAAATCAACTTGTTTGAAGAATTTAGTAGAATCAAGTGTCAGTGTCCGGTTTGTAATAAACAGAAGAAGAAGAACTGGGTAGTTAGCAAGAGCAGCGATTGCCACCATGGCTGAACAGACAGAGAAAAGAGAAACTCAAACCGCAGCAAGAGAAAATCCAAGCTCCGCCCACACTGTTTGACTGACAGGTGATCTGTGGGAAGTGCAGAGCAGAAACACAGCAGCAGTGAGGCTGAGGGACAAAGATGGAGACTGAATAAAAACAAGAATTTCATGGATTACCACTTTAAATAGAACATTAATTGTCCTACACTGCAAAAACAGACAGACTTGTTCAGTTATTCTCTCTTGTCTCCAGACTTATCAAGCTGATTTTAGGATTTTTTTTAGTGAAATGATCTCACTGCACTGGCAGATAATTTCACCGGTTTCAACAAATGTGACTTTTTTCCAGGAGAATGTCACTTGTTTCAGGACATTTACTTGGTAAAAGTGAAATTGTCTTGGAGAAAGTTTCTTGTTTCTGGATTTTCTTCATTGTTTTATGATGATTTCTTGAAAGAAGAAGTCATATTGGCATGAATCAAGTGAAATTTACTGAAACCAGCAGATTATCTGCCAGTGCAGGGAGAGAATTTGACTAAAAACATCATGAAATAAGATGATAGGTCTGGAAACAAGATACAATCACTTGACAACTTCTCATTTTTTGCAGTGTAACAATTATTTAAATTTTTCTGATTAATCTATTAATCATTTAGTCTATAAAATGTCAAAAATAATGCCCATCACAAGTTCCCAGAGCTCAAACTGATTCTTAAATTGCTTTCTTAGTCTGACCAGCAGCCAAAAAAACTAAAATATAAATTTTATAATGATATAAAACGGAGAAAAGCAGCAAATCTTAGCATTTGTGAAGATTATCTGCCAGTGCAGTGAGATAATTTGACTAAAAATATCATGAAATAAGCTTGATAGGTCTGGAAGCAAGTTAAAATCACTTGACAACCTGTCATTTTTTGCAGTGTAAGTTTAATTAAATGTGTTTTTCTCATAACACGTACATCAAATTCCACAGAACGGCTCATAATAAATGGTTCTGCTTGCCATCATCTCACTAAATAACGTGTGTTGATGTGGAATCACCCTGCAGGACCTTATAAACACGGCGGGCAGCGGTGACAGACTCTGCGTACTTGCAGCTGTGATTTGTGTGTGTTTGTGCATGACGAGCAGAACCTGAGGAACAAAAACCACATGTTGCCTCCTGAGGATCTGCCTTCAGACCACAACCCCCCCCCCACCTCAGGTGACTGGGTCAGACGAGGAAAAATGGAGGAATCACAGCCTAACGAGTCAGTTAATCTTGTCTTAATCTAGGAATGAAGGAAACGCTGCATAAAAATGTCCATGTTAACATTGTTTAAACGTGTTTCACTTCATAAATCTTTTTGTTTTCAAGAGACAAAAACTGCAAATGAAGTGAGACAGTTTCTTTCTAAGCCAATAAAAAAGTGGGGGGAAAAAAGTGACATTATGTTGAAATAAGACCACCTGCTTCAAAATAATGTTCCTTGATTGAAGAAAATTCATGTAACCAGATTCATTGGAAACAACTGAGATTATTATATATATTTAATAATATATTTTTTATTATTTCTAGAGTTTTTTTCAAATGAAAACTGACTTAGCAGTAGCTGTGAACATCGTGATTATCTCTTAAATGAAGATATGATGAAAAATAAAATCCAATCACAAATAATATCTCAGCTACAACTGAACAACTAACATTACTGCAAACGTTACATCCTCAACAAAGGATTAAGTCCAATTACAGAGAAGTCCAACAAACAAAATGCAAAACTTAAATCAAACAATCTTGTAAAATGTTATTTACCGCATCAGGAAACCAGGGACTTGAAATTAATCTTCTACTAGCTAACTAACTACACTCACTGGCCACTTTATTAGGTACAGCTATCTAGTGCAAAATGATATCTAGTGAATGTATCTAGTGAAATGGAAAAATCAGTCTTCCGATGCAGCTACACAGAGCTATCACAGGCATTTCAAACATGTGGAGTTCAGCAAGGACCTAATGCTAAAAATGAGATTTAAGGACTGTGAATAAGATATAATGGCTGAATACAGGCGTGGAAACAAGATTTAAGAACTGAATACAAGTTTAAGCAGTTTGCTATGATGTAGGCCATTTTTTGGACTCATGGGAGTGATGATGAAACCCAGAACCGAGGACCAAACCCATCTGGCTGCGGTGAGTCCGGCGTGAAAGCAGTGCGAGGTTTTCCCGAAGACTTCCAAGAGGAAGATGGACGAGCTGTGCCGGGAATCGCTGAACGTCGCTGTTGTCAGACAGAAACCATGTATCTGCTGGAGGCTCGTTTGTCAGGAATGAGGAAAGGAATGCTTATGTCCTCTCTGACGCCCGTGCGTGTTTGAAATTATTTAGCGAGGAGGATTTTGACAAGTTTCAAGTGTTTAAGTGCCACGAAACTCACTCAGCACGTACATGATCGTGTAAACCATCGAGTCGAGTAAGAAGAGGAATAAGAGCAGCTACCAGCAGACTGCAGCAGCTGAAGCTCAGCAGTCGCATCATTTAGAAATATCCCAGAGTGCTTTGAGAAGGGCAGTTCATCTGATATGATAAAGGCACAGTATCAAAACTCTCCTACTGATCAATGACAAGTAACATAACATCTGCCATTTGATCAGTGCTTTTTTTTCAAAGACAAACATACTGGATGAGCGTCATTTGATGCTAATATATCCCAAAGATTATATAGTTCTTTGGGATATTAAAAGGTTCTTAATTCTTAGTTATTGGATGGTGGGTGATGGCATAAATGTAGAAAATAACCAAACCCCTCCATAGTTTATATTGTGCAATTGCAAATGAAGCTGCGCTGTGGCCTGTAAACACTAAGGCACTGGCATTTGAACTTCACCACCACAATGAGTAATATATTTTATTGTCATATAAACTCTATAACTTGGTATAAAGTCTCTCTATTCTGTAAAACCTGTAAACTAGCTGACTTGACGAGCTGCCAATGGTTGCTCCTTAACGAAATCCGAAAACATCTGTGATATGTGACTGCAAATGAGACATTTATCAAAAAGTATGCATCATAACACAGACGCCTATCTAGATAAGTATGAAGCTGACAGTACCGCCTTCTGAAAAAAACTGTGATCTCTTTCCCTTTTTCCTTTTCAAAATCTGTAGACTTCCGCACACTGTCTTCACAAGGGTTTTATTTCAAGACTCAACATTTTGGTCAAGCGACCTTCGTTATCTGAAGCTATCTGAATGAACATTACAATGGGGTCTGTACTGTATATACAGGGGAACGGGAAGTAAGATGGTCCAATCATAGGGCCAAAAGGTCATCAGGGTCCCTCATTAGACGAATCAGTACCTAGCAGGTAAAAAATCCATCCAGGTGACAATCAAAAGGTTCATCAATAATCCTCCTTTTGCTCTGCGGCTCCAGAGGATGGCTGAACGATACTGACAAAAAATCTAATTGCGATTATTTGACAGAATATTGCAATTGCGACTTCAACTATGATTCATATCATCACAAGTTTTTCTTCTGAAATACCTTGTTTAGTCCTTTTTGGACGCCCCTGTCTGGTAATCAGTTAATTGCAGAGGGCCATATTGCGATTTCCACACACCACTACCACAAACTGTTATCTATTTATTTATTTTATCCAACATAGTGCAATATTCAAACAGTGCAATTACTTAAAGTGCAATAATATATTCTGTATTTGTTTCTGATCTCATCTTTCTTCTACTGTTTCTATTTGTTTTTGGGTTGTTTATATACTGTTTCTCTTTTTTATATACTGTTTTTATTGCTTTATATTGTGTTTTATTCTTTCTGCCTTTAACAAAGTACACAAGCAACCACTAAGCTAAATTCCTTGTATGTGCAAATATACTTGGCCAAGAAAAGGATTCTGATTCTGATTTTTTTTCGATTCCTTGTTCAGCTCTACTCTTGAAACCATGAAAAACAGCCTTGCAGGTCCTCTGTTGTCGCTCCCAGAATCAAACCAAGTTCAGAGCGACGCGTCACGGCAGTTTGACGCTCCACAGGACGAGTTTGAAAACACGCTTCCTGTGATCTACCCACTGAGACACACAGTGCTACCGCTCAGTTATATCATTTAATTTAGGAAGTCGGGGACATCTGACAACTTCAATCTTGTTAGGACGACGCTCCGGCTGAACCCTAAAGGTGATCCGTTAACCAGGAGGAACGGCGGGCTGACAGCAGGAATGCTTGTCACGGATGAAGAATGGCGTCTGGAGCCAGAGGTTGAGAGCGGCTGTAAAACCAAGCAAAAACAACTAAACCTGAGTGGCAGGAGCAAAAACAACACCATCAACCCGGCGTGGCTGTTGACTTGAGCAGAGCCGAAACAGCGGGCTCTTCCACACGCCTCGCCACGGGTCACGGCGCCCCCACGACACCTCGCTTCCTCCTGCAGGACCCCGCAGAGCGCCGGGAGACGGGAAGCAGAGGATGGGACGGGAGCGGGCGGGACAGTCGGGGGTGGGGGGGGGTAGGGGGTGGGGGGGTGGGATTGATTTGTGTTCCCAGAAGGCCTCGTTACCCCAGCAGGGCGGTGGATGTGGAGTCATGGGACGGGGAGGGGAGGGGAGGGGAGGGGAGTGGAGTGGGTGGGGGTTAGATAACGTCACGCAGTCTGACTGATGAGGTGGTGACTGGTGAAGCGGAGATAAGATTCCTGTGTGGTTCAGATCGTAGAGACCGGGTTGGGGGGTTTGACTCCCACTTTGGGTTAACCGAAACCTAAAATACATTCAAGAGAGAACCTGAAGAAGCAGGTTGTTCGCTCCTAAACTTTTTTTATCTCATGTAAAATAAAGGAACTTTTTCTGCGGCAAGAATCAATACTTTGCAACAGTGTTTTCCCTCCAAAACATTTTCAGTAGTGCAGGAGTTTATCAATTCTTCACTGTCTCAAAAATACATTTAGCTGCGGTACAGCAAGGTGCTTTGGATAAAAGCGTCCACCCAAGTGATCATATCATACATGCATGTATTAGATCAGTGATTCTCAACCTTTTTCATATCAAGGACCCCTAATTTAATCCACATTAGGGCCACGGACCCCCATTTGATGAGATTTGGTCTCTCGGACATCTGAGAATATTTGTATTGTTAGATATGATTTTGTCCAGAATTCCATGACTGTCTGTATTGCAGGTAGAGAGATAACAGAGAAACTATGATCAAAACAGCCATTCTTCTACATTCTGTAATTGTGTTACTTCTTGTAAATTAAATAATGATGAAGTTTAATAATTCAGCAATTTGCTGGGGACCCCCTGGAACCCTCTCGAGGACCCCTGGTGGTGCCCGGACCACACGTTGAGAACCACTGCATTAGATAACATGTAGAAAGAGTCAAACCCTACTGTCAGTGCTGAGGATGGATCCGTGTACTATACAGTATATGTGGTTTGTCTGGTCTGAATGTATATGAAGTATGTATATGGCCTAGTATAGGATGTATATGATGTGTATATATAATAGTATGTATATGTATGATGTGGTATGGTATATGATGATATGTAAACCCCTTTGAGTCTTGACTGTGTTGATTTTGCAAAGACTGCAGCAACTGATAAAGTAATAAGTGCTGGATAATGTAATAACGTCAAATTGTAATAAAATGTCCCTCTAAATGGATCAAAAGTGTAAAACAAAAACTGTTAATGGTATAAATTACATGTCATTATTATATTAAGTGACAATTATAACTTCAAAAGGGGTAATGTAAGTTTAATACTGACCAATAATTTGCAGGAGTGCCTGAAGTCTTGTATGGCTCTTTTCCTATTTTGACAATTTCAGTATTTTTCTTCAAGACCCCTTTTTATTTGCTAGAGTTTACTAAGTTTATGAAGTTTGTGATATTTTTTGAGCACTATTTTTGGCACTTTAGTTCATTTTATTTGTCTCTCCTACACCACTTTACATTTACATTTTAGGCATTTAGCTGACACTCTTATCCAGAGTGACTTCAACCAAGTAAAATGCAGAATGCGCCTAAATTCCACAATCTCAAACATTACAAGCAGCTAGTAGTACGAAGTTTAAGGGTCAAAACAGAAAATGGAAGTATCAAACACTCCTCATGTCTCTGCTGTAAACCGGTGACACAGCCCATGTCAGCTGATCCAATGTCAAGATCCAAAACCATGACCCACAGGAGCCACTACAGGCAGAAACACAGCGGTCCTCCAGCCTTAATGTTATCATTGCTGCTGTCAGTAACGGCTCAGCGAGCTTCGGCTCTGCGGCTTCACGCTCCATCAGACTCACCTCTGTAGATCTTGGCTCCTTCCATGACAGTAGGGAGGAAGCTGCTGGGGGGCATCGTCCAGCCCGTCTCCTCCTCCTGCACCAGGTCAGACACACACAACAAAGACCAATCAGACAGAGAGTTTTAAATAGTCTGAAAAAATCAGATTCAGACTCACTTCATTCTCCAAGTACAGTAGAAGAACAGGAATCAGTCTGCAGACTTAGGTGCAAATTAGGCAAATTAGATTACATCATAGCACAGTGCATTCTCACACATACAAATAAATTATTTGAAAATAGTTTGCGAAATAGTTTCTGTCTGCGTATTTCATGCTTAGATACAGAGCATTTCACCTACAGTATATTTATCTGGAAAAAAGCTACAATCTGAAAAAGCCCTTTATCCTCTTTTAAATCCCTCTTAAAAAACACCTTTTTAGGCTTTTATTGATTTTATGGGTTGAATTCTTTGCCTTTTTATTCTATTGTTTCTTTTATACACATTTTATTGTTGTTTATTGTTGTCCACTATTGCTTCTGTTTTTTCTTAATATCTGCATTCTGTAAGGAACGTTTTATTCTTATCACATCTTTGTGAAGCATTTGTAACCGTGTCTAAATAGGTGCTATATAAATAAATGAAATGAAAAAGGCTGTGTCATTTTCAACCCATCCCTGTGTGTCTAGTTTGTAAACAACGGGGCTTATGGGAAATGTAGTCTTACTGTGGAGAAACACTAGAACTAACAACACTACTGGAATGAGATAGAGGAGACCAATCAGTTCCAACATGGACTCATTTGTTTACGGTAATTATATCGAGGTATCACACTTAATTCAACATGATATATTGATGTTTAGAAACGCCACATGCAGCACCTTTAAGTACCTTCTTGTTTCATTTAACTTCAATGGGATCAGGTCCAGCTTTGGCTAATTTAGGCTATATATCAGTGCTGAGCGTGGACAGAGTTCAAAGCCTTCTGGGTAATGAACCTGCTCTCCGCTGTGCTTTGACATCAGTTCAGATCCTGAAGCTCATTACGGTGACGTGAGAACGCAGCAGGAGACTGGAGCGGCCTGCTGAGACCGAGATGGAGCCGCATGTTTGTCTTTAAGAAACAATGCAGGATTTATGTGACCATCGAAATGTTTGGGTACATACACATGTGTTCTTGAAGAGTTTAATTTGTCATTTTGCTTTTTGGAACTTTCTTAACCCATCCTAACTCAAAATACAAGCCTGTCCTACTCCCATGAGAACAAAAGAATTTCCGGCTTCAAATTCTTTCACATTTTTTACACTTTATTAAGATTCCTATTAGCTGACGTCTCAAAGAGTGCTAGTCTTCCTGGAGTCCAAATACATAAAATACTTATGTTTACTCGTCATATACTGTCAGTCCTTTTATCAAAAGCTCAGACTGTGAATTTCAGAGTGAAAAAATAAGAAATCACTTCAAATTTCTCTATTAAAACACTCCAAAATCCAATAAATCACTACGTAAACAAAGGCAGTAGTTGGGTGGCAGTGTTTCGACAGGGGAGCCATACTGCATTTACTGCGACAAATTGAGCCTGTAACCGCAGTAATATCAATATACAGCAAATAACATGCATGGTTGCATATGTAAATACACAAACAGGTGCATGCACACACAGCAGGACAACTCCAAAACAGATTTCCATGAAATTTGGAGGACAGATTCGACTTCGGCCAAGAAACCATTGATTAGATTCTGGTGGTGATCCATATCTGGGATTTCTATTATTGGACGATAATCGGTTTTTAGTCATAGCTATGAAACTAACAGAGATAGAGACTTGATTCCAAATCCTAAGCGAATGTTTGCAGGGTCAAGAAATCTATTTAAGTTCAAATTTAAGTGGTAGGAATGATGAGTTTGGGTGTTACAGCAAGTTGGAAAAACGTTCAGCGTTGGCGGAGGTTTTCGCTCTCTGACTTCCTCCAGTTTAGATTAGGTTTGTAAGCAGTTAACATGACAAACAGCAGTGGATTTTGGGAGTCTAAGAGCAGACAAATAAGCAGTGAATTGAAGGTGGTAAAAATAATTATAACTACTATTTTATGATGTGATTTTTAAAAATCCAACAACATTGGTTTGTACAGAAATGGGGTCTGGAAAATGTGATGAACGGACACAGCATGAAAAAGCTGAGATATTTGAATTCTAAAATGGACTGCTGCTTGGTATTTCTAGTGTTAAGGTGTGTGTGTGTGTGTGTGTGTGTGTGTGTGTGTGTGTGTGTCCCCTCACATGTGCCTGACACGGCCTCTTTTCAAAACCCATCAATAAACCTTGACATGGCCTGTTCCATATCCCCCCATTTTCTTTCTCAACACTTTCCTCCATCGCCGTTTAATCGTCCCCAGCGGAGCCCACGTCCCATTTCCACCTGATGGGATCTTAAGTGCTTCTTAATACGCTTTAATGGCGGGTGACGGACGGTGCTCACAGCGCGGGGCGCGGCCCGGGCACAATCCACATTTCAGCTGCTCGGACCCGGCTGAGAAAACACCTCCGAGGCTTAATGGAGACGTCACACGTCGGCCAGCATGTGCGCTTTTGTGCATTTAATGGGTTTCCACTGTGACTAAACGTAATATAGAATGTATTCATTGGCAATCCGTGGTGATTCTGGTCTATAGATATGCATAGAAAAGCAGCGTTAAGCAGGAGTGGGGTAACACGCTTGTCCAAGGCTCGTAAATTCCTGTCAAAAGCAATCCGCTGTGATTTTTGCAACGCTTTTGGATCAGGATCCGCCATTTTTTCATGTTCCTAATACCTACTTTATTCCCCGTGTCGTCACGCCTAACCGCAGCGGCAGGTAAGCCAAATATAACGGCAATGGACCGGAACTCACCATCGTTTCCATTACGGGGTCAAACGGGGTCGGCCCGTTGCTTATTCATCATCTGTCACTAAACCCCAAATTAAGGAATACAGTAGATCCATCTTCTCCTGAACTGGCCCTGACCTGGAGAAGCCTTCTCTGGGTTTATTGTTTCAATGCTCGGGGGCTGCAGAGGGAGGGACGCAGGGCCTGATGGAGTAGTGGACATAAAGAATTTGAGTCGTGCCATAAAATTGCTATGCAAGAAAAAAGCGGGGTTTTCTGGCTTTACGCGGAATGCAACGAGGCATGTTGCTCCACTGGGAGTGTGAAGAGGAAAGTGGAGCTGAGTCTTTGGCCTGGAGGAAAAGATTTGAAGACTCAGAGCCATTTTCCCGGACAGCAGTGTCTTCAGAGGCTGCGGCTGAATAATAAAGTTCTCCGTCATCCTAAAGGAATCAAAGTCACGGCCAAACCTGCCTGCTAATTGACTTAGAGCTTCACTTAGTGACACACTGGACAGTGGGAAGGGTTTTGGGGGAATTATTGAGAAATTGAATTCTCCTTTCAGAACCACGACCAGGTGGGAAACGGGTTATGAGCTCAAAACCCGCATTTTAATTTTATTAGGTTGACTTTGAGTTTCGGCCAACGCAGGTTTGGTTTGTCTTGAAATGATCCATGAGAGTAATCAGTGATTTTAAAGAGAGAGAGAGAGAGAGGCCAAAGAAAAGCCACATTCATTCTGAAGTGAGCCAGCATCGTGCGTTCACCCATGGGTGACAGGTCAAGGCAAGATGGATGAGAATCAGCTGGAAAATTAAATGTTGCAAGAAGATATTTTTATGACCAACAGTTAAAGTGGTAAACTATGAAATCTGTGGGTTTTTTTTTTTATTATTTAGTCTCCATCTTTGTCTCTCAGCCTCATTGCTGTGGTGTTTCTGCACTGCACTTCCCAGAGATCACCTGTCAATCAAACAGTGTGGGGGCGGAGCTTGGATTTTTGGGTTTGAGTTTCTGTAGGTGGCGCTCTTCTCTCTGTCTTTCTTTGTCTCTCTCTTTGAAAGCACACTGGATTCTGACTTCCTGACTTTACCTCCGGCTCCTCCTTCCCCTTCTTTCCTTTGCTTCTCCCCTTTTTGTCTTTTTTCTTGTCCTTCCCGCCTTTCTTCTCCTTCTTCCCTTTGCTTTTCCTCTTCTTCTCCTTCTCCTCTTCCTTTGCGGCGAGCTCGGCTGCCACCTGCCATAAGATTGAAGCATTAAAAATTTCACTTTGCTTAAATTAAATTAAATAGAACTTTATTTATCCCAGACAGGCAATTAACCGGAAACAACTGGATCTATATACTAGACACAAGACAAAAAACACAGTTTAAACAGAACAAGACGGGGCAGAGTCTACAGCTAACAATGTGACAGCTGACAGTGTGACAGCCATACAGTACAGTATATGATATAAAGGTAGATAACGCACCTGCTCAGGTGTCTTCTCAGCAAATATGGAAGCTGATCCTCCGTCCTCCGCGTCTGGAAAGTCCGGGAACTTCCCGGTGGCGTCCCTGGAGACAAAACGTGTCTTGTCCTCATACAGTCAGATTATTCTCAAAAAAACAGCACACATGGGAATAGTATGAGATAGCCACCATTAGAAAAAGGCAACACTATCTCTTACAAAATGATTCTAAACAGTTATGGTGCTTTTTAAAGGCTAGAGAGGAACTGAAGTTATTGGTTGACAAAATCCCTTTACAGACAGATTCTCTACACAGGCATCAAATGCTGAGCTTCAGAAAATAATGTTTATACCAAAATGGTTGCACAGAGTTTGGTATATATTCTAACTGCCACACTATGTGGTTCTCATGAAATGGCAGTACTGTTTGTTCCTTTTCTCCATTTTTCGGATGTCTAAAATAGGCAAAACATAATTCGAACACATTTGGGTTACGGTATGTGCCTTTGAGTTTTAACTGAATTGGCGTCTCACTAAATGAGAAACAAGTTGGCTGTTAGGGTTAGGGTTTTCTTCCCATTGTTGTGTCTCCTCCATTCTAACAGTAAGTGAAAAAATATCACAGTTATCTCAGGTGAAAGATACAAGATTTACTTCTACATTATATATTTAATTCTGAGCTGAGCATTCAAATACAAGCCACATATACACTACCAGTCAAAAGTTTGGACACACCACATTTTTCTTTATTTTTACTCTTTTGCACAGTTTAGAATAACAGTAAAGACATCAAAACTCTGAAATAACACAAATGGAAATATTCAGTGCCAAAAAAGTCCAAGCTATCTTATATTTTAGATTCTTTAAAGTAGCTGCCCTTTGCCTTGATAGAAAGGCAAAGGCTTTGGAAAGAAATTCATACATAGGATCAACTTCACTATTTATATTTGTCTAAGAAACACATTTCAAGCGTTTAAGCAGAAGCCTTTAGATCAAAATGGCTTTAAGAGAATGAAGAACAGAGAACATTCAGTCAGGTGGGTCCAGACTGTGGACTGGTGGTGTAGAAAGACTTCATAATTAGTTAAGAAAACGCTGCAGCTCTGATACGTCTGCTAATTAGCGGCTACCCACAAGTGTTTATCTTGCTGCTGAGAAACAACCCCCCCCCCACTCTCTCTCATTATCGTCTTCAGGCCAAACCCCGTAAGAGTCTGAACCCTCTCCTAATCTGTGGATTCCCCCCCTCCGGTCCGGAACACTTGGATTCTCGTCGGGACGATGGAAGCTCCGTCAGAGCGATTAAAAACCCCTCCGGGCCGCGACCTCTTGTCCGTCACGGTGCTTATAGCCTCATCAGGGGGGTCAGAGGGGAGGGCAGGGCCGACACACTGGGAGGGGGGCTGGACATGGGGGCCGGGGGCCATTGTTGTCTCCCCATGGGTGACCCGCCTCTCCCCAGGCGCCCGGTCTGCATGACTTACGACCCGGGAGGGACAGACCCGCCGGCCATCAGTCACATGCTGCTGGATTTGTGCTGTGGCTGGTAAGTCAGTCTGCTCTACCAGCCACTTACTGCTGTTACAAAAGCCTGATTTCAATATTCAATTTTACAAACATTCAATACTTTCATGAAATGTGCTCTCCAACTTATAATTCTGATACATCCTGAGAACATAAACGTGCAGATTGGAATAGTTAGAAGAAGAAGAAGAGGAAGGATTGTAATAGATTGAGGCTCGGAGACAAATAGCAGAAAACATTCAACAGTTTCAAACAGTTCAACACGTCTTGAACTGGATCCCAGTTCACTTAGACTGGTGCCAGGAGCCAAAATATGGAACGATTTTGCTTAGCGAGACGACAAAGACACTCAACCGACATCAAAGTTTCTACAAAGCTGTTCAGGTCAATGTGGAGACACACTGATGATTATTCTTGGTATTGAATTTTAGATATTAAAGTTAGTAACATGACTAGGGATCGACCACTATGGGTTTTTGAAGGGCGATAATGATACTGTTGATTTTAGACTGAAGTTGCTGATAACTGATATTTGTGCCATTATTCAATATCTTTGAATTTGACCATTTTATTTGCAAAAAAACAACTTTTCACTGTTTCTGCAAGAATTTTCTTCTTGTCAGGGTGGGAAAGCCCTGAAATAACATTTAGACATCATGGGACGATAAAACTCTCCACTGAAACCAAGACTGATGAAATTCTTTAAGGCAGGGAGACTCACATTCAATGGTAGAGAAACTCTGGGAGACATTACTGCCTTTAAATGATGAATTCATTTACAAAATACATCATAAAACAATTAAATGAAACGAATCAAATGTCACTGCAGGTTTTCCAGACTGTTTTCCTGTAGCTGCGGTCAGGATGCCTGGCAAACCAATATATCTATCTAAACCTAATCATTACAAAACTATTGAAGAGTAACCAACTATCAGTTGGAGGTTGTATGTTATTATAAAAGAAATATTTGGCTGCAGTGAAAGTGAAAGGGCAGTTTGGGGATTTACCAGCTAGCCTACTGCAGCCTGTAGACAAAAAGGTTATTTTCTTGGCCTGCCTGCGACCGCTGTGACACCCTCCCCACCACACACACACACACACTCACACACACACACACACGCACACACACCCCTCATTCTCTACTGGGCAGCACCCTCCGCTAGCCAGCCATAAATCAGTCAGGAATGCTGCTAAAAGGCCACTTCTGCTGCAGCGGTTTCCTGAACTGACCGCTGCACAGACTGGCCCTCCCACAGAGAACTGTGACTTTCTCTCTTCAGGGTTTCTAGAGGTTTCAGAAAGCCACATTTAAGACTATTTAAGACTGTTTTACTGCTACGTGTAATTGGACCAATTTAAAAAACCAAAATAAAGAAACAAAGCAGAGAAACCCAGCCTGTTTGTGATTGAACATCGGCCATGAATGTTCTGAAACCATCAATGGGCTGAATAAAAAAAAAAGAGAATTCATTGATAAAGGACATGAAGTTTGTTATTGGAAAAAAATAAACATTGTTTTTTCTTAAAAGTAATAAATTAGTTTACTCCCCAAGAAAAGTAATTAGTTACACTACACTTGATTTACACCCTAAAACGATTATAATGTTATGTGTAATGTGTAATGTAATGTGATTACTGAAACTAGAACAGTAATGCCTTACTTTACTCCATTACTGGAAAAAGTAATGTGATTACAGTAACACATTACTTTACAACGCTTTACCTCCAACACTGAGTTTGAAAACATCAAAAAACAAGTAAATATTTAAAAATCTACTTACATATGACATGCATTGCAAAATGATTGGGGGAAATGTAAACTAGACCTAGACAATAGTAAACACATTGAAACTCTAAATACCACTAATATTCTCCTTTTAGACATCACGCTTATTTCCCAAAATTTCAAACAGCAGTGCCTCTTATCTGGACTGACATACTCATGGGAAAACAGAGGCCAGGCCAAACGACATGACCAATCAATTAGCTCGCTTCCTGAGGCAACGAGATATCCAGACAAGATACACTGTGCAGACCCCAGAGCCAATTAGGGGCCTCGGTTCTGCGGCCTCACCTGCATTCGATGAACCACTGTCGGATCTGTTCCTGCAGCGTCTCCCTCATGTCCGGACCCTCCACCGCCCGGACTGACTGCTTGATGTTGAGCAGCGCCCTCTGGTACTCCGCCTCGTTCTGCTCCTGGACCAGCCGCCGACCCGTTTCCACCTGCCGGGCCCGGAGCTGGGCCGCGCTGGGGCCGGACGGCTCCGCCGGTAACTGGGGAACCAGAGGAACCAGAGGAATTAGAAGAACCAGAGGAATCAGAGGAAGCAGAAGAATCAGAGGAAGAAACCAGAAGAATCAGAGGAACAAGAGGAATGAATCAGAGGGACCAGAGGAATCAGATGAACTAGAGGAACCAGTGGGATCAGAGGAAGAAACCAGAGGACCAGAGGAACCAAAGGAACCAGAGGACTAGAGGAACCAGATGACCAGATGAACCAGAGGAACCAGAGGGCCAGATGAACCAGGGGACCAGATGAACCAGAGGAATCAGAGGAACCACACAAATCAGAGAAACCAGAGGGCCAGAGGAACCAGAGGAACCAAAGGAACCAAAGGAACCAGAGGACCAGAGGAACCAGAGGACCAGATGAACCAGAGGAACCAGAGGAACCAGAGGAACCAGAGGAATCAGAGGAACCAGAGGGATCAGAGGAACCAGTGGGATCAAAGGAAGAAACCAGAGGACCAGAGGAACCAGAGGACCAGATGAACCAGAGGACCAGATGAACCAGAGGACCAGAGGAACCAGAGGAACCAGAGGACCAGAGGAACCAGAGGAACAAGAGGAACCAAAGGAACCAGAGGAACCACACAAATCAGAGGGACCAGAGAAACCAGAGGAACCAGAGGACCAGAGGAACCAGAGGGACCAGAGGAATCAGAGGAACCAGGTGAAACAGAGGACCAGAGGAACCAGAGGAATCAGAGGAACCAGAGGAACCAGAGGAACCAGAGGAACCAGAGGACCAGAGGAACCAGAGGGATCAGAGGAATCAGAGGAACCAGATGAAGCAGAGGACCAGAGGAATCAGAGGAACCAGATGAAGCAGAGGACCAGAGGAATCAGAGGAACCAGAGGGACCAGAGGAACCAGAGTAACCAGAGGAATCAGAGAAACCAGAGAAACCAGAGGAACCAGAGGAATCCGAGGAATCAGAGGACCAGAGGAACCAGAGGCATTTGTACTGCTGCTGTTAGGTTGGTTTGTTTGTCTGTCCATCAGCAGGATTTCTCAAAAACATATGGACGGATTTCCAAGAAGTTTGGTGGACAGATCGGCTTTGGGCCAAGGAACAAATGATTAGATTTTGGTGGTGATCCAGATCTGGGATTTCCACCATTTCCACCATTAGATGATTATTGATTTGTAACCATTAAACTATTAAACTAACAGAGATAGAGACTTGATTCCAAATCTTAGAGACATGGTTACACGGTCAAGACATAAATTTAACTTAAAATTGAAGTGATAGGAATGTTGTGTTTGGGTGTAACAGCAAGTCAGAGAATTGTTCTGCGTTGGCGGAGGTTTGTGCTCTCTTTATAAAAAAAGGTTCTTCTTACTATGCTGCTTACTACGTTAAATTACATGATAGTTGTGTCTGTTTAGACAGGCCCTCGGCAGATTTGGTAACAACAATTTTCTATGAAGCTTGAACCAATTTCTCAGAAAATCCAAGGTATAAATGCTCTGTATTTCATTTTAATTGTTTTATATAATCGCATTCTTTGACATGACCCTGCTTTGGATTCTTAGAAAAAAATGTAAGAATATCTAAATGAGGCTCCTGGGGGAGTTTGGGTGTAAGTGGAAAAAACAAAATCCCTCCTTCACCACAAACCCCTCACACTCACTTCCAGTGGAATGCATGTACTGTTTGTTTCGTAAGAGATGAGTTTTAAGGTTGGCGTTTTTTCTCGGTTTGGTTACATTCATTGCATTATTCATATGCAGCCAATGGCAGGGCAAAATGAGGGTGTATTATGTGTTTATCACACACACACACACACACACACACACACACACACACACACACACACACACAGACACACACACATACACACACTTGGGAAATGAATCTGTGTTGAGGAAGTGTCACCATGACACTGATAACAGGGAAACAAATATTGTCTCCTACCTGAATTTGGCTCTGGCTGTATGAACCTGCTATTATGTATTTATGAGTCAGGAAGAATAAAAAAAATACTATCTTACACAATCTAAACTCACTTTTTATCTATCTTATTTATTTATAAAATTTTATGTAACTACCTTTGTAAGTAATGTATGTATGTAAATGTATGTAAACAACTCATTGTATACATTATAGTAAGTACTATCAGAATGAATTCACTTTGAGGAAATTTGAGAAATGCAACATTATTCTTATGTTTTTATTTTATGTTGTTCGCATCATTGTGATTACAGTATACTCACCTTTTATTTCAACGCTGCACACTCACACACACACACACACACACACTCACACACACACACACTAGCATAGTGAATGAGACTACCTTACCATGCCCAGGAATATCATTTCCTCAATACGCTCTCTATTGGTCTTCTTCCTCTGGCTGTAGCCTCGCCACACCTACAACACAACAGTGTGTGTGTGTATGACAGAGAGAGAGAGAGAGAGAGAGAGAGAGAGAGAGAGTGTGAGGAAAAGAGAGACGTTAATATAGATTGTTCATTTGACCTTTATTGATTGTCTTTAATTCATTGTCTTTTATTGTCTGTCTTTGTTGTCCACCCACCTAAACCCAGTTTACCCTCTTTTTTTAGACTGATATAAATCTTCAAGACATAAATAAAGTATAAAGTATTCATCATAGTTTCACAAGTACGTAAGTACATAAGTATTCATCATAGTAAGTAGTATCAAACTGATGCAACTTCTATAAAGAAGGTTTATTAAGGAAAAAAAAGCATAAATCAGTGCTTTTCTGAACATATAATTGATTTTTGTTTCTATTGGTACTTGTTAGCCTTACGATGTTTACCGACTGGAGGTCATAAGTCATCCTCCTTTTTAATTGCCATTACATCACTGGCCTTATAAATCAACTGTACTAGCAAGGTGCAGCGAACTCACTAGTGATGCAAGCAGTCTCCATTTAGGACAATTAGTGATAGAAAGTTATGAATTCTTACTATTTTATAGTCTGTTGAGCAGAGACAGACAGATATGTGAAAGTTAGCATGGAAAACAACATGGCAGACTAACAAAAATACAGAATAGATGATTTGGTTTGCCGAAAAAATCAAAAAGATATATTGTTTGGAAGGGAATCTAGAAACATGGGACAAATATGTACCATGCTTGTGTGTTTTTCCCTGTATTTTTTTCTCAAGCGACACATTTTCATATGAATCTATTAAAGTTGTACAGTTCATTGCTAGATTTCTTTTTCAGGCAGCATTGCATTGAAGTAAAGTGCATGTACGGCAGTTTGTCTGACACTAATAACTGGTCCATTTGAGACTGAACCAGCAAAATCACTGTCTAACCATTAAAGTAGCCCTAAAAGTTCAGGATTCATGGTTTTATCATGGATGCAGAAGCTGGGAGAGTCCACCTAAACACCGAAAAAGCCCATCGATGAATTACACAGCCAGATAACGGAGCAACATTTGTCTTCAAGCTGTGTATATCTGGACCGAATCCAAGGCTGCTCTCTGCTGCGTGTCCAGACACCAGTTTAAGCCCTGAGAAAAAAAGCACGCGATGTTCGAGTCGGCGGCGCTATCTCGGTGCCATCTCTGCTCGCCTGAGGTCGGTACACAGAGATGCAACAGGGATGCGGTCCATAACCACAACTCATTCATCCCCCCCCCCCCCCCCCCCCCCCCGTACGCGCATCAAAGTGCCAGCGATCGCATTACCAGATTAGCGAGGTCACGAAAACCCGACACCTGAAATCCCGACTCACTTTCTCCTCTACCCGGGCGGGTCGGGCCTCGGACGAGCAGAGGCCGACGCCGCGCGGCTGTCAGCGAGGAAAGATGATTGGTCGATGGGTTTTATGGATTGGGTTTTTTTGGATCGTATGACGGGTTGTTATCGCTGGAGAAAGGTGGGTGCGAGCGGCGGCGGCTGGCGATAAGCTGGTTCATGGTGGCAGCGACCTGTGAACCAGTTTGTAGGTTCACAGTCAGGAGGTCAGATCCTGATGGTGTGGGTAAAACGGTATGAACTAGACCGATACGTCAGGCAGATATCGGCCATGTTGTCCAGCCAGTCATATCGTCCACTTTTGACATGATGGAGGCTCCTTTCTTTTTTTTTAGTTTTATTGGGATTTTCCATAATACAGTGCAGAAAACAGAGACACATATCAGAAGGAGGCTCCTTTCTGACCACAGCTACAGAAAAACAGGCTGGAAAACCTGCAGTGAAATTGTATTTTTTTTTCTGGATTTCAGTGGAGAGATTTAGCGTCCCATGATGGTCTAAATGCTTCCACCCTGACAAGAATGCAATTCTGGGGAAAACAATGACTTGTTGCAATTTTTGGCAGGAAAATGATCAAACTTGGCAAAAAAATATCAGCTAACAGCAACTTCAGTCTGAAAATGTTAGCATCTGTACCGACCTTTAAAAACCCATATCTGTCAAACCGCAACATGAGTCTATTCATTAGGAGTTAGGAATCGGGTGAATCATCTAAACTTGGATGATAATACTTAAATGTTGAATTCTTGAAGGTCTTACTCATACATTCCTGCACATTTTCCCATTTCAAAATACTTTTCCAGACCTATTTTTGTGACTGGGTTTGCGGATTTGTTGGATTTGGGATTTTTCAATATAATGTGTTGCTATTAAGTGGCTCAGCGCTGTGTCACTCTGTGGAGAATTTGAACTCGTAACCTTAAACTCACAATCTCGTCTCTTTAACCATAAGGCTCCCACTGCACTCCATATTGGTTCTGATCTGACACAAGCTAAATTCAATTATAATCCATCACGGACTCGGTACCTTCTGGATGCGGGTGGCGGCCCGGTCGGGGCTCAGGGTGCTGGGGGTCCGGCTCTTGCCCAGGCCGTCCCGCTCCGCCTGCCGGATCTCCTTCATGAACTGGGCCCTGAGGCGTCCCTGCCGCGCCCGCTCACACACCTGCAGGACCCGCACCGCCTCCTCCACACACATCGTCTGGACGGACAGCGCCTGAGGACGGAGAAAATGCTCATTACATACAGTATATATACTGAAATACATGTAACCTTGGGGCAATTCTTTTCTCATGGCAAGAACTTGAATTAACTATTTAAAACTGTATGTAAGAGTTTAATCATGTTTAATTGGAATAAGAAATTAGTGTGAACAAGTAGAACAAACTAGAGCTATCTAACTTTTGGACTAATATCCAATAAATCTTCTCTTTAAAGGTGTTAAATAGAGGCTGCCAATCACCTTGACCATGCTCTCATTTGTTTACAGTCATTATACCAAACTAACACAATTAATTTGACAATGATAGTGTATATGGATGTAAAAAAAACAAAAACTAAAATTGCTTCTTGCATAGCAGTGTCCTCCTGCAATTATCAGACTAATGCATGTTCATCAACACTGATACTAGAATATATATTAGATACTGGAAATGTGCTGAAAACCTAATTACTGACAAAACAACTAAAAGCGGAAAGCTGCTAAATGAACAGTTAAAATGCATTTGACTGTAATTATAATATAATAACAGAAAAATGAGGTGTGGAGTGGATGTGCAGTGTGCTGTGGATGTACTATGAAGCAAAACGTACTATAAAATTGCCAGTATATCTCCCTGCAAGAATCTGGACAAACTACTGAGTTTGTGGACTAGAGAAACTAGCATACAATTATTTTATTTGGTAATAATAAAAGGGAGCATGTTAAAGTGTAATCTCTCTAACCGGCTCTTGCTCAATGAGTCCGCCTTTAGCCAGGATGTGAGCGAGCATCCTCTCTCTGTCTTTCAGCACTTGCATCTTCTCTCTCACAAAATACCGTGGGATGGGAATCTCAAGGTCCTCCTGCAATGAGAAACACACAAAATCATAACTTCCCTCTTTCCAGAGTTGGAGTCAGCACAGTTTCAGTCAAATGCAATGGATCCTCTTCTAATTTCAAACACTGGAAACAGTTTCAGTTTACATTTTGAACTGAGTGGATTGATTGAAGTGTTATCCATCTCTCACAAAGACTGCACAAGACGCAGACTTCAGAGAACTAGATGAGTTTGAGTTTGAGTTTGAGTTTGAGTTTATTAGTATTCATGCTCACAGTTAACAACTGAATAGAAGCAGAATTTACATTAATATGATGATTACACAGCAACTATACTCATCTTTTACCATGCTCAAAAATACTAGTACTAGTAATATAAGTAAAAGTGAAGGTTTTTTGTTTGGAATTTACAGAACTCAACTGCAACATCATACACTATTGAAACCTGAGGAAAGTCTTTGTACCGCAACGTTGCTCCTAATAAAATTAATTTAATTGTTTTGCAAGTGAAGTGGACAGAGTGCTGGAAGTTTTTCCCTTCTAACTCTAAACTATGTTTCCCCTGGCGTTGGAGTGTTTTCTGCTCGATTTCAGGCCAAGAGTGCCGAATTTGAGTCCGCTCCTTCACACCTGTCTTTGGAACATTCAGGTGTTCAAAAACTTTAGATTCAGATTCAGAAAAAGCTTTATTGACAGGAATCAATTATTGCCAAAGCATATTAATGTAGTAAGGTACAATATAGATAAAATTATAGGCAATATATGAATACAAAATAAAAATAAAAATATAGAATTCCTAATTATAAGAACTCTATTTTAAAAATGGACAATACTCATATACAATGCGTCCAAGACAATTTCACTAATTATCATTCCCTGAGATTATAACACAGTGAAGCAAGTCTCATTGTTTTCTCCTCCCAAAGAACCACTGGGAGTTTGAGTGGGTTTGGGAGGGAATAGGGAAATTAAGAAATGCACTTTCAAATTTTGGGAAGCATATTTTTCGTGTATTTTGGACATTCTAATAGAAAGTGCTTTATAGTTATTATCATACACTGTGTAATTATAACTGTATACTCACAGGCGTCATCTTGAGGTCCAGCAGCACGTCGTCAAAGTAGTGAAACTCGGAGAACTCCAGCTCCACCATCTGGTTCCTGAGCTCCAGCAGCCGGCCCATCACCCCGTCCAGCACGTGCCGCACCGCGCGCCTCTTCTGCGGGTGGACCAGCTGGTCGTACACGGCCTCCAGGCTGCGGAAGATCTGCAGGTACTTGAGGTAGAAGGCGGCCAGGCCCTGGAAGACCTGCAGGCGGTCCCTCTGCGGGCGGGGAGCCTCGGGGGGGAACTCGTCCAGCAGAAGGTCCTGCAGAGCGCCGTGAGCCGCTGCCCACATCCTGGCATAGGAGCTGAGGAGGAGAGGGGTCAGATAAGACTAGAAATCATGGGGCGCAAACCTTCACCAACGCTGAATAATTCTCCGCCTTGCAAAGCTGCAGCCTCTGTAACGGTTTATGTATTCAGGGTTTGATTTTCTAGCAAAATAGCATGTGAAAGCAACGCTGTTAGCAGCTGACTTGGAAGTCTCGGAAGTCAAACTTTCCCATCAGCACATGAACGCAGCATAATAGTTTTGGCAGAAATCCCAGGTCCAGATCATCACCAAAATCGAATCAACTGATCTTTGGGCCAAGAGTGATCTGTCCACCAAATTTGCATCCATTCAAAACGTTTCAAGATTTTTTGAACAGACATTGAACAGACAGACAAGTGAAAAAAAACCCAGCAGAGGTTAGCAGAGGTGAAGATGATTAAGATTAAGATTAAGATTTCATTCCATTTCAGTTTAGTTTAGTTGTGCTGCTCAACCTTTATTTATCCAGGTAGGACCAATGAGAGCAAGAATCTCTCTTTCCAAAGGGACCTGACCAAGAAAACAGCATCATGACAAAGAGAAAAGATGCAGACAAACATACAACAAACAATGAACATGGTATAATGTAGCACACCTAACCATATATTTGTAAATATTGCTTTCCTTGACTTTCCATACTCCTTCCATTTTTACATCTCACTTTGTTAATATTATCATACCCTACAGAGCCATAGAGACAAGCGTGTTAAAGGGCTGTTGTTGTAGTTTCCAGAAGCAGGCTTGTGACCGCAAGATTGCCAGTTTGAATCCAAAACATAGATAGAGAAAGTGAATGAGTAGAGACCATGATATATTTGCTGCAGAAACGAACTTCGGCAGGTTCAGCAGACGGTCACACACCAGCTCCCTGTGTGATCGTCTGCTATTGGTCTAAAATGTCACATGACTTGTTGTGTTGCACCTCCATTTCCTCTTTTCCGGTTTATTGCCTTTGTTTACATACAAACTTTCCCTGCTTGGATAAATAAAGGTTAAACAGAAACGCTGATAGGTTGAAGCAGGACAGTCAGCGGTGTCTTTGTCATGCAGCAACAGGCAGGTGGTCTGGTGGACTCTCCGAACCTTCAAACAGTCTTCACACCAGCTGACTAACACACCTGCAGAGGCAGCACCGCCCGGCGCTTTACAGGTGACAATTAGCAGGGAGGCGTAAAAAAAAACGCTGGCTTCCCATGCAGGGCGAAGCAGAGACAGTCTGCTCGGTATCGATTGGACGGTCACATGACTCAGGAAGCAGAGACTGGTGACTTCTGAAACTTTTTCCCCACTATGGCCAAAGAATGAAGAAATTCCTGTGCATCTATAAGTAGATGGGGAATAAAATTGCTCTGATTCTCTCAAACATGTTCCTTCTTTCAGATATACAATTGAAAGAGTTTTATTAGGTCAAGGGTCATGGATAGGGTTTGACCCAATATGGGTTTTTGAAGGCCGACATGATAGCCGACAGCTGATATTTTGTACCGATTTGAAATTTCTTTGAATTTGACCATTTTCATGCAAAACAAATCCCCAAAATTACATGGATTCAGTATTTTCCTCCAGAATTTTCTTCTTGTCAGGGTGGAAAAGCCTCTGAAACAGCATTTAGACCATCATGGGACACTAAAACTCTCCACTGAAACCCAGTTAATAATAATAATAAACATATTCATGCACACTTGAGTGGAATACTGGTTATTTTCCCATAGATAACCAGTGTAGTGTTGATCAATTATATAATAAATATAAAGGCCCAAGTCCAGGCCAAGGAACAGGCTCAGGAAAAGGCCCAGGCCCAAGCCTAGAAACAGGCCCAGGAACAGGCCCACAAAAAGGCACAGATCCAGGTCCAGGCCCAGGCCCATGCCCATGAACAGGCCCAGGAAAAGGCCAAGGAACAGGCCCATCAACGGGCCCAGGAAAAGGCCCAGTACCAGGAACAGGTCCAGGCCCAGAAACACGCTCGTGAACAGGCCCAAGAAAAGGCACAGGTCCAGGTCCAGGCCCAGGTCTATGCCCATGAACAGGCCCAGGAACAGGCCCATGAAAAGGCACAGGTCCAGGTCCAGGCCCAGGTCCATGCCCATGAAAAGGCCAGGGACCAGGAACAGGCCCAAGCCCAGACGTAGGCCCAGGAACAGGCACAGGAAAAGGCACAGGTCCAGGTCCAGGCCCAGGTCTATGCCCATGAACAGGCCCAGGAACAGGCCCATGAAAAGGCACAGGTCCAGGTCCAGGCCCAGGTCCATGACCATGCCCATGAACAGGCCCAAGTCCAGGCCAAGGAACAGGCCCAGCAACAGGCCCAAGTCCAGGCCCAGGAGAGCCACCTCCTTCAGCAGCAGGAGGAGAAAACCGGTCTCCTCAAGGCCAAAATTGACAACAAGCAGACGCAGGAGGAGAAAGAGCAAGAGTGGGCAAAGAGAAAAAGCTTCATGCTGGATAAGATTACTGTTCTGGAGAGGGACATCAATGAGCTTTTGGAGAAGAAGAAGAAGAAGCAGAAGAAGCGTAGCTTGCTGCGTAGACTCGTTGAGGCCCTGACTCCGAAACGCAAGGAGAAAAAGAAGAAGAACAAGGGGGACAAGATGGAGTCTTCTTCAGTGTGAGCACATTGACACCTGTGCACACATACACACACATCCTTTTCCAACCCACCACACCACCACCCCCCCACCCCTGTACATCCCCCAAATTGCATTTAATAAACGATATCACAAATGATATCTCAAAAAATGTGCTGCCTGTATAGTTGTATTTCTGTAGAGATTTGTAAGTTCCACTACAGTCAGTAGTGTATGCGTAACTAGACTATCAATTGTTTGTGTGTTTTCTCTATTTAAATGCTGTTAAAAACAGGACCTGCTCTTCTCTCTCTCCTAAACGATCAAACTCAGAAATGGAAGTGGAGCTTCCATGTTACTCTACATGTATTTCATCCTGGAGTCACATTGTGACCTTGGAATCTGAAGGTTCCAGTTGACATTTTAATCCAAAATAATTTACTCATATAATGCAGCTCTAAAATAAGTCTTAATATATTGCTGAAGTTTGATGTAGATGGGTATATTAACTTTGCAATAGTGGTGACGTTTGAAAATGTGACTCTGACAGCCCATAATTACAACCAATAGAAAATAATGAGAAAAAACATGGAGTAAACTTAAATTCTTAAATTGTCAACATTATGAGCAACAATACTTTTCCTTCACTACAATCTGTCTACAATACAGATAGTCATGGAATTCTGGACAAAATTGTATCTAACAATAAAAAATATTCTCAGATTTGGGTCAGAGAGAAAAAATCGAATCAAATGGGGGTCCATGGCCCTAATGTGGACTAAATTAGGGGTCCATGATATGAAAAAGGTTAAGAATCACTGGTCTAGAGGCCCAGGTAATCCTTCAATTCCATTAAAAACACTGAAAATCAAAACTAAAACTAGAGCTGGGAGGTTTTCCCCTGCGTGATAACAGCAACATCCTGTTCAGCTTATCATGAAGTCACAGAAAACTCAACAGGAGTTGATGCAGGAGCGGTAAACTCTTCTCCTTTCATATTCTGATGAGTCTCTTATACAGAAACCCTCGAGGCGAATTTCCATCGCCTCCCTGGAGCAGTTTGTTCAGAGGCTGGGGGCTGAATCAAAGGAGGGGGGGTTGGGGGGGATGGGGGGGGGAGTAAGGGGGCGGAGCAGTGAGGAGGCTGAGAGGGACGACATTTACAACAAAAAAGGAGGAGGGCGTGAGTGGGATTTAACCAGATACCCGACTGGCGCCCGGCAACAAAGTCCCGAGTCAAAGAATCCTGCGAGGCGAAACCCAAAAGAAACGCAACGTCGACGAATCACAACGGCTGCACCTGACAGGAAATGAAGGCTGCTGGGTAATATGAACAGGTGCCAGTGAGCCATATGTGTCAGTAGCATGTGCTGAAAAACTCTGCAAGCTGTTAATATGTTGTCAGAAATGTCACCAAGATGAAACCCCTGGTGTTTAGTTAGTGATTAAAGAAAACAATCCACCATAAAACTCTTAACACTGTTAAAAACAGCTATTGGTGATGTATTGTATAGGATTTTTTAACCCAAAACCCAGCCTGTCTCTCTGCTGCATTGCATTCTGGTCTCTCTCCTGCTCCTGTGGGTAGAGAAATTGGTCTCTCTCCTCTTCTATGATGGATTTCTCCCTGTATGATTGTTGAACGTCTCTTGGTGCAAAATGGCGGCTCTAGAAAGAAGCCCTCGCTCTTTGATTCTGAGGGACTGACACCAAAACCTGATGTTTACCGCTGAGGTTTTACGTCCCGAAACATTTTCTCATATCAAACTCCATTGTAGCTGCTGGAAGAAGAAAAACAATAAAAAAGGGACCCTGAAATGTAAGGTAGCCTACATTACAAATAGGTGTTTTTTTTAGTGTTAAAGAGTTTTAGGATGGAGTTTTCCTTTTAAGATACTGAATATCAGCACAAAATATCAGTATCAGCCTTCAAAAAACCATAGTGGTTGATCCTTACTTTTTTTTTTTTTTTTTTTTTTTTTGTGTGCAATAATTCAACTGCAATAATTCAACTGTGCAATACTTATTAATTATTTAATTATTTACACTGGTGTATGTATATATTGGAGTATGATGCATATTGTACAGAATTCTTATTTCTCTTATTTCTATATTATTATTATTATTTTTATTCTCATTGTTATATATTGTAGTATAATGCACATATTTTACATATTTCTTACTTTCGTATTTCTATTTTTCTTATAATTTCTTATAATTTCTCTACGCTTGTATATATTCACTTCTACAATGTGAGCAGCTGCAATGTAACCCAATTTCCCCTCGGGGATCAATAAAGTATTCTGATTCTGATTCTGATTCTGATTCTGATTCTGAATATCCAAATCAGAATCGCAATCAATTAAATGGCCAAGTACAATAAATGTACAGTAATTTGTCTTTAATTTGTCTTAGAAAACCTGTTGAAACCAGTTGGCTCCATTCATGTACTGAACTGAGAGCTCATGGTAAACTCCAGTTGAGCTCCTGCAGTGTCAGTGTGAAAGTGAAAGTCTCCCAGCTGCAAGGAAACAGAATGAGAATTGAATTGGAATGACAGGAAACTAAATTGAATCCCATGGAATTCCACTTCTGAGAGAGTTTGTCTCGACTCACTAAACATTATAGCCTAAATCAAACACATTCAGTCATAATGTATGGGTTACCATGACATGTTCTGCATCAAATACCAGCTGAAAGGAACCTTTAACATGTTATGATATTCAGTATTGATCATATATAACACTATGTGGAATCTCAGATATGTGGTGAGAAGAAACAAAACATTTCGTTGAACTAAATGAAACTTCCTGAAATTCCAGCTCAGTTCCAAATGTGTTTCCTGTAGGTTTTATTTTTCAAATTCCAATGAGTTCATTCACAAATTCACTCCAACCCTCACACTGACACAGTTGAGGACCAGCTGGGCCTCACACTGAGCAAAGAGACAGAAAACAAAAAACAGACAGTTGGCTGTATGAAACTCTGTAAATTCAGACAGAATTCAACTCCTGAGTGAATTCAGGCAGTAAAGTCAACAGTAAAGCTGCAGCTGTAGAGAAGCTATGAGGAATATTGTTATATATATGTGTGTGTGTGTGTTCTCTGCTGGATCTAAATGCTTTTCCATGAAGCCGGGTTATAAAGCCATGCCTGTCTGTTGTTATGGGAACAGCAACACAATGTGGACTTCCTCTCTCTCTCTCTCTCTCTCTCTGTTGGATTTGGATTACTATTGAGACACAGAAGCTCACATTTTGTTCCCTTCCTCCTTTAAACTAACAAGATATTCCAGAAAATATTCACAAGAAAAGGTTAATATGTTGATAATTTGCAAGAGGAAAAAACATATAGAGAGTTCAGACCCTTTGGAAGACATGCAGTGAGGCTTTTATTTCAGCAGCTGAGGAGGAACTTCGTGTTGATTTCCATGCGGACACACACCGGATCTGTGCAAATCAATGTTTACCTGTGAGACATCTCTGTCCGGAGGGAGTATCACACCGAGCCGGTGATGCTGCTGCAGCCTCCTGTGGCGCATCAGTCGCGCGCGGCTCACAATAGTCTACAACACTGATGGAAGAAAATTAGAAAATATCAAAACTTCAGCATTGCATTTCGGCTGTAATCCAAAAGCAGCGCTGCGGCACGTGCGCATGACTCATCATTTGAATAAAGCATCTGCGGTGACATCAGGTATGTCTTAACGCGCTCGCTCCATGTGAAGGCTTGACAGAAACTTTACTCCTCGCGTCGTTTCCAGTGTTTTGGCTTCTTCGCCTCTGCTGTGTGTGCAGCGGAGCGTCTAGCAACGGCACGCCGCGCCTGCGCACTGCGACTTGTGAGCCAGGATTTATGCCAGGGCTTTTCAGTGAAACTACTGTGGGCGCTGCGGCCTGTCATCTCTAATTTAATAATCATCCTCATGTCAGCAGGTTATGCAATAGTTGAGGAAATTGCAGCATTATCCCGCGGCTTTATTTGCGGTAGGAAAAAAAAACAACCTGTGCACACAAAGCGCATCATTATGCGCAAAAGGCGGCCCGTTGCGGCCCGGTGCGGCCCGGTGCAGGCCTTTCCCCCGGTGGTCCTGCTACACAATGCTGTATTATTATGAATGTCATATGATCCGTCATGCTCGCCTGACGGGCTTTTCTTCATTGAGAATACCTGCGTAGGTGAAAGGCAATTACAGAGGCGCTTTCTGAAATAAACTTTCCATTGTTGAAGGAGAAGAAGAAATTGAGGAGCTGATGATTGGAGGCTTGAGATAATCTTATTTGTACCATCTGAGGCGGATGAACATCAAATGATTCAAATAGGTCTAATATAAATTCAGTCTGTCACTGCATGGAGACAGAACACTGGCGCACTGGATAATGAAGTTATTTCCCCTAAAACCATCATTTGCTGTCATGTTTGTTACAGTGTCGAGCAAAGATTATCACAGCTAAAATTATTTTGGCGGAAACTCATCCCACTTTCTAATGTTACAGTTCAGATTGATCCAAACAACTGACACTTTTGGCTATTAAGCCTATAGGCTACACCCTTTTAAATGTAGGCTACCTCTTATTTTAACGCATTCAGCTATTTGCACTTATAGTCAATGAATGGGATTTTTTCCTAAATCTTGCCTATGCTTTATTGGCATGAATGTCAAAATTAACAATGCTGCCAAAGCTTTATAAAATAGGCTACAGTATAATAAAAGTAAGCGCTTTTTGGGGGGCAAACAGTTATCATTAGGTCCAATAAGCTTGGCCTAAGTCAGATGTAATTGTGTGCTAAAAATACCCCCCCCCCCCCCAAAAAAAAAAGAAAACAAAACCTTAGTAGCAACGTGTCTTCAGTTTTATGTTAAAATTTTCAAAAACCATCAGTGTAAAATGTAATGTGATGGAGTCTACAGGCTAGTATACGATTTATTAGCCTGTGCGCACGTTTCACTCCAAAACTAATAAAATGTATCTTTTATGATGATAATAAAGAGGCTTCTTTATGTTTATATTTGGTTAAGAACAAAAAGCAAAATCCCCAAAACCTAACATAAATTTTCCAGGCCTGTTTTGCTCTTCTCCAAACTAAATGTGGCTATAAATAACTTTATAAAAGCCCAGACCTGGATCTGCATGCCGCATCACTAAACAGCAACAAAGCTTTCTTTATGTGTCCAGTCCATTTTACGCACATCCATCGGTGGAATTGGACGTCAAACATCATTGAGACTATTGTCTGCATGCATATTGTCCGGGGGAATGGAAATCCGACGTTTCGCACATCCTTCAGCAGCCATTGTCCAAAAGCAGAAACCACAATAAATCACTTTTCCGAGCTGCGTCGGTAGGCGTTTCTCTCTCCTCCTATAACAGCAAGTGCAGCGGGACTCCAGCCTCACAGTCAGAGCAGCACAGCCTCACTCTCTCTCCTTCTTTCTCTCTCCACACTCACCCTGGGATAAGCGGGACTTACAGCCAGTTCTTCTCCAGGAGACTTTGTGTTTTTGCGGAGCAGAGGAATAAAACGCAGGATAAAGTCTTTTTTTGCCAGTAAGTCTTTTAATTCCGTAAAAGTAGGCTAATGCAGTAGCCTACTCCATATGCTTAATATCAACTTGCATGTGTCGCCAAGTAGCCCCGTTCCGTTCGCTCTCGTAATGGAAAGAGATGTACCCACGCTCTGTTAAAAATCTGTCAATTTAATGTTTTTTGCTCATAGGCAAACATACACACCTCCTAGAAACTGACTTAAGACTTTACACGAATCTGTAGGGTCTTCTGGTTATTTCGGCATGCAAGAGATCCACCAAGCAGCATTTTATTTAAACACAATCTCAACTTTTACACTTGGTTCACACTGCGCGCTCCTGCCCACCACGGTGCATATTTAGGTGGAAGAAAATTGTGGGAATGACAGGCGAGCCGATTCTAAAAGTTGATATTTTATTTAAAGTGCTTATAATGTGTATTGGATGTACGCCGAATTGAAGAGTGGATACAAATGATTCGTATGAGGTCTTAAGTTAGGTTTTATCTTATGTGTCTGTTTGTCAGTAACAAGGGAACATGAAACTGCTCTTTTTTGAAACGGAGTTCGGCGACTCTTTCTCTCCATACGAAACACGGGGCTACTGCGACTGTAGCAAAGTCTGAAGTAAGAGTGGGAGCGAATGGGAGTGAAACAGTCTACTTTCTGCTGCTTCAGTTATATTATGATGGGTTATTTGCTAGTGTGCATCATTGTAGCACTGAGATTATCTTGGTGCGGCGTTCAGGAGCCTCTCGGTCAGCCTGCATTGTCAAAGATCTGTTGATTTTCGCAGTTGGTGGCGCGGATCAACAGTGCGTCTTATCTGCCAAACAAGTTTACATTGAATGGGAACTCAGATTACACTGTATGTAAGCTAAGGATAGAGAGATACGGACCTTATTAACCTAAACCTAAAGATTCCCACTAATTGTAGCAGGATTGTCGGATAAGTCGCTAAGTAAAAGCATAGGTAAAGCAAAATGTTTTCTCCCTAAAAAAAAATAAATCACTAGAATATTCCTATAGAGACTTACAGGCTGCTCAATAACGAGTTTATAGTGACTTCATGGTACTTTATGCTATTTATATTTCTTATAGAATTCCTATGGCATTGCAGATAGCTACTATCGACCTGCTGTGAGATCTATTACATCGTTGTTTTATTATTCAGCGCAATTATTTCACTGTTGGGTCTACAGACAAGATGATGTATTAAACTGCTTATTGGAAAAAAAACACATCAACTGATATGACAGAGAGAGAGAGAGAGAGAGAGAAAGAGAGAAAGAAAGAGGGACTTGAAGAGAGGGGGAGACAATGAGAGGGAGAGAGACTTAGAAAAAGAGAGGGAGGGAGAGAGAGAGAGAGAGAGAGAGAGACTTGGAGGGAGGGAGGCATAGAGGGAGACAGAGATTACAGGTAGAGAGGGAGAGAGAGAGAGAGAGAGAGAGAGATACTTAAAGAGAGGGGGAGAGAGAAAGAGAGAGAGAGATTTGGAGAGAGGGAGGCATAGAGGGAGACAGAGATTACGGGGAGAGAGAGAGAGAGAGGTAGATACTTAAAGAGAGGGGGAGACAGAGAGAGACTTGGGGAGAGGGGTGGCATAGAGAGAGAGAGAGAGACAGAGATCACAGAGAGAGAGAGACGCTTGGCTCCCAGTAAGAAAACAATGCAGATCTAAGTGAGTGTTTCTACAGTGAAATTTGGAGGAGGGGGTGGAGTCACTGGTGTTACTGGGTCTGTAATGAATGGGAGAGAGAGAGAGGGAGAGAGAGAGAGAGAGAGAGACAGAGAGGCAGAGAGGCAGAGAGAGAGAGATGTAAAGAAATGATAATGTATAGAGAATAGGGGAAAAAACAGGAAGACAAAGGGAAGGACAAAGCTACAGTGAAAGAAAAGAAGAAAATTTAGGCTAAAAGCTGACATTTGAAGAGTTTCTGTCCCAAAGAAAATCTAGATTTCCACCACATGAAAAAACAAAACTGTCCTCTAGTTTTTCAAAATGATACCTGGCATTTCTGTGTGGAACTTAATGTCTTCTACCTTTTTCTTCCAAAAAAGTGACATTTCTAAGGATGCAGTCACCTGGATTTTGGGGAAAATTGACCAATAAATATCAGTAATCAATTTTTTACATTGTGAGCTTGGAATTATCAAAATATAGCCTATATAAATGAGTGTCATGGTAAAGAGGGCGGCTGCTTGTGAGCAGTGTAAACAGCAGACGTTAAGGAGTGACTCAGGGATCCCTAATAGGTCCTCTGCATTTTTTATGGCACCTGGAGCTGAGGTCTCCCAATTACCCAACAGCCTCTCTGCCTATTGTCTTTCTGCTTCCTGAACCCACATATAAAAAAGAAGAGGGACTGTGCTAAGTTCTCCATACAGGGAATAAAGCCTCTGTTTTGGGTAATATATGCTGTCACACTATGTGCTTATTGGAAGTGGATATATATTTAAAATGTAATAAATTAACAATAAATCCTACTGGAGATTTCTGACCCTTTCATGACACATGTTTATAATGATGAAACCACTTTAATAATCCTCTCAAAAAATCCACATGTGAATTCAAAGCACATGTGTTTTTTGGACACATGTTGGTTTTCATATGTGAA